>NC_056743.1:1206879391-1207001891 GCF_019279795.1 Protopterus annectens
AGAACAGGGTAAGTTATTGAAAGAGGAACATTTTACTGGTTGGATGTATGTTGTGTTTGTGTACTGGAAGTTGTATATGGGAGTTGAGACTTCCAGTAATATTGTATTGACTATGAGAAGATAGTGAGATGAGAGGGTTATGTGGCTTTATGGTGGTGTCTTTGTAAGAGGTGAGTCTTGAGGGTGTAGCAGTAGGTGGAGATTAGAGCAAATATGATGGGTTGTTAGGAGGGTGGCTAGAGACTTGGGGGGAGGGGAGCAAAGCGGGACATAACTACCACTGTCTTGGAAGTTAATTAATCAAAGCCTGTATTTTAGCATGAGGAGTTCAGAAATGAGAGCTTAGAGGAAAGAGGCAATGCTAATAATTTTATAACAGTAAAGCGGTGTATGTTTTTCCACTACTTTAATGGGGTATGGTAACCCTAAAGAGAATATATCTACTGAGATGGAAGTGTTTTGAAAGGAAGAGTCAAGCAAAGAGGTGACAAAGAGATATCCTTCTGCATTAAGATAGTTATTAAAACAATTAGACATTAGATTATCTGATGAAGTCCAAGTGATGTGGACGAAAACGCGAGTTGTGTGACTAAGGCGTTAATGAAGTTTGTGTTATTGTGTTTCGCAATAAAATGAGTTTTTTTAAGAACAGCTGTTCGCTTTACTCTTATAGCCCTTTGCGCTCT
The DNA here is from genome assembly GCF_019279795.1 of Protopterus annectens. Classification (NCBI taxonomy): domain Eukaryota; kingdom Metazoa; phylum Chordata; order Ceratodontiformes; family Protopteridae; genus Protopterus; species Protopterus annectens. Next base: position 1,206,880,078 of record NC_056743.1, read on the forward strand.
TTTGGACTTATTACTAACTTGTATGACAATAACACCACCACTATTTAAGTGCTTAGAACAGTTTATAAGTCACACTAACAATTTTATTATAGGTTCGACATTGGCATTGGTACTTGCGGCACTTATATGAAGTGCCACCAGTAATACAATACGATTTTTTGTTCTGTTTACGTCCACATTCAAGTTCATGTGAACATAGTATTGTTATTTGTACGAGAACACCAGGCAGAAGAGAGAAAACTTTATCCCAGCAGACGGGGAATGTCGAGAGTTAGGTGTGAGATTCAGACTGCAGTATCCAGTCGTCTTCAGAATATTTTTTCCTGAAGGGTCAGGGTTGTTTTTTGATGCAGAACAGGCTAAGGAGGAAATACAAAAGTGTCTCCAAAAAAAAAGTGAGATATTAAACAGAAGGGGGACTGTGCTTCTCATTCTTCTGATGATGATAGTGCTTACGAGAGAGAAAAAAGTACAGGAGTTTACTAGAAGAATCTGTAGTACCTTGGACTTGAACTGGAGTTTGGAGATGGAGATGGACAGGAAGAAGACTTGGCAGCACTAAATTTAGTGAATAAATGTGAGACTGTAAAGTGTCAATCACATTTGTGAAATATGGCTTAACAAGAAAAAGTCACTTAGAAAACTGAATTTTTGTTGACTTTGTTAAACTTGGAGGACTAGAAGGCGTGCATACACCTCACTTCATGTCATAAATGTTTGGAAGGATACTAAGGGAATAATGCTCAGTTACTTGCACACCTAAAAATATATATATAAGAATAATTGCAACATTTTCAAAAATGGTATACTATACAATGAGGAAACTCACATTTCTCAATTTTTCATTGATTTAAGCTTTGTTAGTAATTTTTAGTTGTATGGTGGAGTTCATTAATAACTTGAAGTTTCAGTTAACACTCCTCATGACAGCAGTAATTTCATAGCAGGTATGAAATGAGGTGACAGTGTTCCCATGCACTTTGATGGGGCAGTAGAGACAGAGGCTCATTCTGCATGTCTAAGAGATGTCCTTACTATTAGTTGCTTCACCCTGAATGGACTGTAATTTCAGTGTATTAGAAGTTCTGACAAAGTCATTATTGGTGGGATATGGCTTTTAAGAGGTGTGGCACATTTTGAATTTCCTTCATTATGTTTTGGCGTAGTTGAGAACCCACAATCAGAGTGAAAATTTGGAAGGAAATGTAGCACTTTTTGTATTCTCATTTTTAAAGATCATGTTTAAAGGCATGAAATGGCCTTTTTTTTTTTTTGGTATGAAAAGTTAGCAAACAATTTTTATACAAAAACAAAGGGTTATTTCTTACCTATATATAAATAGCTTTTAAAGATCACTTCCGAATGCAGAAGACTAAATGTAGTAAGCCTTATTTACAACATTAATATTCATAGGAGGGCAGAGGGCACTTAAGTCACTCTGGGTTCCAGCTCGTAATTATGCCGGATTAGTGTAGGTAAGCAAGTAGTCATGTAATTACCAAACTGCTAAATTAACATTTTTTTTTATTCTTCTCAACTTTAAGCTGGGGGACAGAGCACCAGGGGGCCAAAATAGCTAGCTAAAGCTCTGTTTAAGTTCTATACATTTTTAAATGTTGTCACTGTTTTTCCCTAGTTTCTCTACAGGCACACCCTGAGATTTGTGAGAAGTCCAACATCCTGGAATCATGCTTTCACCACTCTCTCAGTGAATTAATTCTTTCTTTCTTTCTTGTAAACCCTCACCACCACAAGATGCGTCTCTAGTATTATCAGACTGTGTCCTGTTATATGTTGTCTGTTTCATTACTTAGATTAGATTTTTCTTGAGGTGTTGGGAAATTTATCATACTCCTTGTACTTCATTCATCAGCACTATACATATTAACTGCTTTCTACCTTTTTTGATGTCTGATACAAGCGATGAACTTTTTTATACCATATCAGAACTACGCATTACCTGCTTATGATATTAAACTAAAAACTGCAGAAGTGCATACATTACTTGGATGGGGAGGGGTAGAGATGGAGGTGGTGCTTGCTAACTGTTTTATATGCAAGTAAAAAACAAACCACCATGATTCTCCAAGTTTCAGGCTCACATAAAATAAACAGGCAAACAATTCCAAGTACACAAGTGAACCTAAAAACGGCAGACTCCATGCATTTCACTTAACTCTAATGTGCATAATGCTATGTATTGTTAGGACTGTCTCTCTTTTAGAGTTAAGTGAAATGCATCATGTGATTTGTTTATTAGAGTATTTAATGCAGTCTTTTTTATTCTTGTTTGTATCTGATGAAGCAGTGCTACTTGCGAAAGCACACATACCTTTGTGAATAAAGAGATTTGAAGAACTGGAGCAGTCTGCCATTTTTGGGTTCACTTGTGTACTTGATATTGTTTTATATACACGATGAACTAGAGGAATTGTATAAATTCAAACCAGTGTTGTAAATGCAGCTGAATGGTGAAACTAGTGTTTATATTGCTCCTATAACATGGTTTTATGTAATGACTTCTTGTACTGGCTTGCATTTTGTGTTGGAAAGTATTTGGATTCTAATTTGATGTGCAACTGCATATGTTTTTGCTGCCATTTTATTTAAATAACCATTTTGTAATAGCTAAGCTGCAATTCTGAATGTATGCCTAGTGACAGTGGCAGTGACATTGTATGCTACTAATGATTTGCAGCCAGCTTCCCCCTTAGATCACATCACTGATTGGCCCTCAGACACAGTCAGTGGCTTGAACTACCTCAGCAGCTCACATACTCCCAATTCCTTATTATCCACAGTCTAATAAACAAACCAAATGACCGTCCATCTCTAGCCAACCTTGTACGGCCATGCAACCCATCCAGAAGCTTGCACTCTTCAAAAGACCTCCTGCATATATCAAAACCTAATAACTCTGTAGGATATTTGTTCCTTCTACTCCTATCAATTGTCAAAAATCTGGAACTCCACCCCCTAACAGTAAGACAGGTCTCCTTAAGTCATTCAAACTACAGCTAAAGTTTCACTTAATGCCTGGCTCTGCAGTTATGCTGCATCAGATCAGCACATCACTTCTCTTCAACCTCACCCCTGCTCAACTCCATCCATATCTTATTCCTACCTGTACTGTATCACTCTACCTTTCTCCCTTTTGTTATACTCCTTCATCCTCAGTTACCCTTGTCTTTTATGTATCAAGTCTAGCTCTCTCACCATAATATCTCTTGTAAGACATATTGCTTTCTGTTGACAGTAGCAAAAATAGGGGTGTGTACTTTATCAAATATGAAATGCAGATGTTCATCGTGTGACACTGCTGCAGTCATTACACTTGGGTTATCCTGCCGTCAGGCGGTTCCCCAGCCGGCCTGAGTTCCAAAGTCTTGGTCCGGCGTCGGTTGCTATCGCCTCCTCCCTGATGTCAGTGCGACAGGGGTATATAAGATGCAGCCGACGCCATTTTCTTCAGTCTTTCTTGCCACGCAGTGCCCTAAGCAAAAGCAGTTCGCAAGTGCCAGTCGGCCTACTCCTGAGATTTTCCTTCTGAATCCAGAACCGAAGTCTTCTACAAAGCTAAGTACCCCCTTGGGGAAACTTTTTCTTGCCTCAGACCGATGTCAGTAAAAGTTAACTGTATTTCTTGTGGGAAGCAAATACCTCATAAGGATTTCCATTCCTATTGTATCCCATGCCTAGGCCCAGACCACAACGTTACTGGTTGTCGGTTTTGTGCTAGGTTTAATAAGCTCACTATTAAACGTCGGTTTGATTTTGCCCGACATTACTTTGGCAGAAAATTTAATTATACCATGCCGTCGGAACTTCCGACGACCGGTATTCATAAAAAGCGCAAAGACAAGGACAGGCATCCGAGGCCCAAAACTGACGATGAAGCCTCTTCTAGGCCAGTCACTGGTTCTCCAGTTTTCAGTGAGGCGCCTTCGCAGCCCCTGACAACCACTTCTGCAGAACCACAGGCCGCCCCTGACCCTCACGTGGAGATGGCTGGGCCTTCGGACGCACTAGCTTTTCAGTAGACCGATACCGATCCTGCAGAGGGATCCGGAGTACCTGAGCTACCCGCACCTTCAGAGGGTGTCTTCAGACCTACTCAGCTAAGCATTAAACCCTCTTCTAAGTCAAAGCCTCCTTGAAAAACTAAGAAGTACAGCATTCTCCATGACAGGCCTCCATGCCTAAGAAACAAATGCTGAAAATAGCCGAAGACCTAATCACTCTGATCAGGGGTCCCCATCCCCCACCTGATAAAAGGCCCAGACAGGATGCAGATTATGATTCATCCGACCAGGGGTCCATTTCCTCAGATTCATCCTCAGACCTGGGATATTCTTTACCCCCTTATGAGGATTCTGATGCTGAGGAATTTATTCCATCAGCCTCTCCGCCTGAGGACTACTCCTTTGGGGAAACCTTACATACCATGAGGGAGCATTTCCATTGGGAAGGCCAGGATTATTCAGAATCCAAGAAAAGGCTCAGAGACTTCCTATTATTACCTCAACACAGACCCCTGGCTATTCCGCCAGTGCTAGATATTGTGGATGATGTGTACACTGAATCCAGCTTAAATCATGATTCCTTACCTCCAGCCCCACTTAAACCGGACAGATATTACAGAGTCCCTGACTCACACAAATTTCTGTATAAAAGCCCTGTTGCTGATCCTGAAACTATTTCTCAGGGACCCAAAGGGGTTAAGGCCTCATCAGCAAAGAACCCAGTTCCCTCTGACAGAGATTCCAGAGCACTAGACAGATGTTGAAAGAAAGTATATACGTCTGCAACTTTAGCAATGAGAGCCTTAAATTGCCAGTTTCACATGCTAAAATATCAGCAGTTTTTGATGTCTCAGTTGAAACAAAAAATGCTTCCAGATACAGATCCTCCTAATTTTAAAGAAATGCAGGATTTATTGCATGCCGCTGAACAAGTGGGAAAGCATACTTTGCAATGTGGTTTTGATTCTTTAGAGGCCTCATGCAGAGCAGCAGTTACAGGCTCTGTCATTAGAAGACATGCATGGTTAAAAGAACTTGCGTTACCAGATCATGTTAATTACTGGATGCACCTTTACAGCAGGATGTTTTATTTGGAGCTAAGGCAGAAGAGGTATTAAAGAAAATGGAGGATAAGGTAAAATCTATGCAAACAGTGAAGGATTTCTTACAGGTTCAGCCTCCTTCATTTAGTAGAAACTGGCCAACAAAGAATTGGTCCTTTCCAGTTAATGACAGACCTCAAAGGGGCAGATACAGATGGCCAAGAGGTAGAGGTCAACCACAAGGTCCTTACAGGCCTCGACAGTGGGGTGCATCAGGCCAGAAAGAAGGGGAAGACAGGCACCAACCATATAAAAAACAGCCCCAATGACTTCCTACTCCAGCTGCCAAACAACTCACTCTTGGCAGCCCCTTTGGGAGGAACACTGGCACTTTTTTATCACAATTGGCATATGATCACCCAAGACAAATGGGTTCTCAATATTATTTCAAAAGATTACAGATTCCACTTCCACACTCTGCCAAGATTAAAAGGAATGCCAAATCTGCCACTAAATCAATGGGCAGAGGCCCAAAAACAAATTATGGCACTCATGAACATGGGAGCTATTCAAAAGGTACCACCACAGGAACAAGGGCAAGGATTTTACTCAAGACTCTTTCTGGTTCCCAGAAAAGACAAAGCGTGGAGGCCCATTCTGGATCTTTCTTCACTAAACACTTACCTGGATGTTCCAAAATTCAAAATGTTGACATTACAGCAGCTTCTTCCCATGCTGGGCAAGCAAGCTTGGCTCGTGACTTTGGACCTCAAGGAGGCATACCTGCATGTCCCTATCAGACAAAACTGCAGGAGATACCTCAGGTTCTTAGCTGGTTCAATGCACTATCACTTCTCTGCACTGCCCTTTGGATTATCTACTGCGCCCAGGGTCTTCACAAAGTGCCTGGCACCAATAATTGCATTTTGCAGACAGAAAGGAATTCAAATTTACCCATACTTGGACGACTGCCTGATTCAAGCAGAGAGCAAGGACATTCTTCTACAGCATCTGGCGTTTGTAAAAAAGTTATTAAGTTGCCTGGGGTACACAGCAAACGAAAAGAAATCAAAACTAGTGCCCTCACAAGAGATAATTTTCCTGGGTGCCAGCTTGAACACAATGGCCCAGATGGCTTTTCTCACACCAGACAAGCAAGGACAACTGACACAATATTTTCAATTGATGGCAACAAAGACCCAACTCCCTGCAAGAAAAATTCTGCAGGCCTTGGGCTTCATGGCATCTTGCATACTACTAATTCCATATGCCAGACTACATATGAGGAAACTACAATGGTACCTAAAGAATGTATGGTCTCAACACTGTCAAAGTTTGGAAACAGTTATACCACTAATACCTTGTCTTCAACAGGAGTTTCGATGGTGAGCTCAAGCTTGTCACCTCAACAAGGGACAGCCTTTCACTCAACCCACAGCCAGGCAAACACTGACAACAGATGTATCGGATTACGCCTGGGGAGCATACATAGCAGGAAAATGTATTCAGGGCAAGTGGCCCGCAGAACAAAGGCAACTTCACATCAATCAAAAAGAGATGCTAGCTGTACAAAATGCCCTTATAGCTTTCAAGGACCTGTTGCATCCAGGACAACTACTACTAAAGACAGACAACACCACAGTTATGCGGTACTTAAACAAGCAAGGAGACACTCACTCCTACCCCCTCTGCAGACAAGCGATCAAGTTCATCTACAAGCACAATTCCTGCCAGGAGAGAAAAACGCACTGGCAGACGACTAAAGCAGAAATATCATGGATCCCCATGAATGGGAATTGAATCCTCAAATATTCAGAATGATAACAAAGAAATGGTGGAGCCCGGACATAGATCTGTTTGCCTCCCCAAATGAATTGCCAGATAAAGAAATTCTGCACAAGGAGTTACCATCCGCAAGCATGGAAAGTGGATGCCCTCTCATTCAGCTGGATAAACCTACAAGTATATGCTTTTCCACCACTGCCTCTTCCCCCAAAGGTACTCATAAAAGCCAGGCAAGAAGAGCCAAAAATGATCCTGATTGCACCAGACTGGCCACGCCAGCAGTGGTACCCAATCTTAAAAAACTTAGCACAAGGACCACCCTGGATTTTGCCTCAAATACCACATCTGCTGTCTCAGCACAACAATCAGTTACTCCACAGCCAGCTAAAGACACTAAACCTAGCTGCATGGAAGATTCCCTAGCCACGCAAGCAATGCCTCTCTCCAAAGCAGTTATGGATGTCATTCTGGAGGCCAGAAAGCCTAGTACCAGGAAAGCCTACTCAGATAAATGGAAGAGATTCTGTGCCTGGAACCAGGCTCACAGCCTTGATCCTCTTGTGCCAAAGATTCTTCAGATACTACAATATTTGACAGATGCTGGACAAAGGCCTCTCCTTTTCATCCATCAAGATCCACGCCTCTGCCATCTCTGCACATTACAACACGGATCCATCAATTTTCTCTAATCCTTTGCTAAAACAGTACCTCGGAGGGGCTAAAAACGTAGAGCACCTACTCCAACTTGGGACCTCAACTTTGTTTTGGAAAAAATAACTTTACCTCCTTTTGAACCAGCTAGCACGGCAGAATTAAAATACATTTCTTGGAAAACTGCTCTGCTTCTGGCTATAACTTCTGCAAGAAGAGTTTCAGAATTACAGGCACTAATGGCAGTGGAACCTTTCCTCATTTTCCACCAGGACAGGGTGTCCTTAAGAACTAACCCTACGTTTATGCCTAAGGTGGTTTCAAGTGTGTCTCTAAACCAAACCATTCACTTGCCTACTTTTTATCCAAAACCACAGAATAAAGGGGAAAGACTACTGCATTCATTGGACATTCACAGGCAGTTACGCTTCTACTTGGACAAAACCAAAGCTTTCAGAAAATCTGAGCAATTATTGGTAGCATATGCTGCAGCAGCACAGGGAAAAGCTATTTCAAAACACGCTATTTCCAAATGGATAGGACATTGCATACATTTCTGCTATACGCACCATGGAAAACCTGTGCCTAACAGCATTAGATCTCACTCCACCAGGGCAACAGCCACTTCAACTGCCTACCTCAGAGGAGTACCTACCAAGGATATTTTGGAAGCAGCAACATGGAGTTCTGTGCATACCTTCACCAAGCATTACCATCTGCCTCTATACTCTAAATCCTGAGCTGGCTTCATCTCTGCAGTGATGCAGGGCCTTATAGCCACCCCTAATGCCTTATAGAACCAACCACCCTACCTCAGCTTTGGGATTCTACCCAAGTGTAATGACTGCAGCAGTGTCACACGATGAACATAGTACAGTTTTGTACCTACCATAAATGTAGATGTTCGAGTGTAGACACTGCTGCAGTCCAGGTTACCCTCCCTCCTTCCCCTCTTACTGGCTAGTATGTACATCGTTCCTCTACCTTTTACTACCTATGGGGAGTATTTGCTGGTAGCTGAAAGTATATTGTTTGCATTTCTTATGTATGTTTTATTAGCAATTTGAATTGCCTACCTATTTGGGGGCACCTGACATCTGGGGCAAGAAAAACTGAAGAAAATGGCATCGGCTGCATCTTATATACCCCTGTCGCACTGACGTCAGGGAGGAGGCGACAGCAACCGACGCTGGACCAAGACTTTGGAACTCAGGCCGGCTGGGGAACCGCCTGACGGCAGGATAACCCAAGTGTAATGACTGCAGCAGTGTCTACACTCGAACATCTACATTTATGGTAGGTACAAAACTGTTCTTTCTCCCTCTTTTTAAAAATGCTGTAAAGACTGTTGCATATTATTGCCTTTCAAATGCTTGTGTCATTCTGTCTATTACTGTTTTTGCATGTTGGAGCTTTTCTCCCCAGGCCTCTGCTGAAAATGGTTCCTGTGCCCAGTCTGACTTTCCCAGTAAACAAAAATAATAAATAAATAAATGTAATGCCCCACTGTGTGTCAGTGGTTTTTGTTTTTTTTTGTGTGTTGGCAATGAATTTGGTCTATTGTTTTTCAGCACTTTTTATTTTACTAAAGGCAGTTTCACTCAAAGGAAACAGTATTAGGGAAAGGGATTGACTGATTGTATAGCTGACTGTGCACTATCAAAGCAGTGTTAGTATTGAAGCTGAGCAGTGAAATCATTGATTACGTGTTGGTTATATGCAAACACTTTCCTGTATTTTGGGATATAGACTGCGTGCGCACGCGCATGCATGCGAGCCTTCATATGCTTTGGAGCATATGTGCGGTTAAGTGGGTGAGTGTTTCTTGCGTTTGAATTAGTCGAGTGATTTTTGAGCTTGAGTTAGTATGTGGGGGGTCATTTGTGAATGCTTGATAGTGTCTGTTTGTGTGGGCATCTATGGAGGAAAGAGAAAGTGTGTGTGCGCATGTAAAGGGATGTCTGTGCTACCAAAGTGCATGGACTGGTGCAGAGAACACTAATGTGGTCAGGTCTGACAAAGTAATGTTTGATTCAGATGCAAGGTAATGAGTCTCTAGCAAGGCGTTTGTGCAGCTTTACATTGTTTATGAATTAAGGATTCTATTCATTGCAGTCAGTGATCGACCAACCCACATTGAGCAGTTAATATAGGCAGGGAGAACCTCTCTTACTCCTTGCTCTATTGCACGCATGTACATATGAAGGCTGTGAGTGGTTATACTGGGCAATAAAGCATCAATCACAAGGAGCATTACAGTGTCAGCTGCCACTGGTATCATCACAGTTGTTGGTGTCCACCACCCTGGCTATGCTAGAGCATATTTCATTTAATGCATAGATATGACAGATCACTGACTTTATATATTTTATGTCATCTGTTGTATGGGTAGGCAGTTATTTACATGTACATGGAGTTTTCAATTTATTTTGGCATATTTTTATTTCACTTCTTTTTATTGTAATTGACTATGTTACTGTGCTCTAGTTTGGATCAGTTTTGTTTTCTGACAGGTGGTTACTGCAAAAATATCCCAAACAACAAACTAAAACAATAAGTGAGAAGGTCACTGAAAAACCAATCAGTAAAAACAAATTGAAAACTCCAGCAAAGTTAGAACTTCCACTGAGTGACCTCCCAAACCTCTTGTATTAGAGGCACATGAGATATATGCAAATGACCCTTATGAACATTAGGTGTTTCAGCTAATTGGCGATTCTAGTGGGGGTTGGCTTTATTGGCCTGAAATTGTCCATTAGTACCAAGAAACAAGTCATGGGCATTCAGAATCGCCAGTTAGCTGAAACACCTGATGTTCGTAAGGGTCATTTGCATATATCCCATGTGCCTCTGATACAAGAGGTTTGGAAGTTCACTCAGTGGAAGTTCTAGCTTTGCTGGAGTCTTCATTTTGCTTTTACTGGTTGGTCCTGGTTTCTTCAGGTTATTTGGGAATGTCATTTCCTTTTCCACAGCACAATCCCCAAAACCACTGTTGCAGTCACAAACCCCCCTGCACTGAGAGGCCAACTTTTCTGACTAAGAGGCCCATAGCCCTCCTTTGACACACCGTTTTAATAAAACAATTGCTCATTAACTAAGCTTCTGTAGCTAATACAAAAGTGTATATTAGTCTTAAAAAAAACAGTTACACTATATACAAAAATGCTCTATTTATATCACTGTATTTACAAGTATAGCATTATATAGCATTATTTTGAAACATTATAGGGCAAGAACTGCCACACTGTATTAATAACACACACATTAATGCTGGTGTACACACACACACACACACACACACACACACACACACACACACACACACACACACACACACACACATCCTGTAACTTTTAATTATACTGGACCCAGACGTTAGTGCAATGTAGTTTTTATTCTGTTCACAAGATGCTTTGTTAGAGGTTGCAAAGCATATGTTTTTTAAACACCTTTATTAAATTCATATATTAACAGTAACATGGGTACACAATTTTAAAAACACACACAGATTTTTTACTATTTATGCATTATACATGTATGGTTTATTTCTTAATTATTATTCAGATTAACAGTACTTAGATTGCTGTGGTTATATCTTCCCTAAAATTTCACTCCTTTTCCTGAACATTATTTTGCATGTATCGTTCCCACAAATTTCATTTATTTGTATGTTGTTTATACCTTCCCTTTTTCTAAAGATCCCACCTCCATTTCTTTTATCTCATTTACAGCAATAAGTAATTCTGTTATATTTGGTTGAGCTTTTTTTTTTTTTTTTCATTTTCTAGTAATTGCTTTTTTGGTAACCAGCAGTATTAAACTTATTTGGGCCTTACTATATTTGGTCAGTTCAGATTCTATATACCAACTAAAAAAAAAAAAACTCCCTTCATTACAATAATTTTTAAAATCTACCAACTCATTGAATACCCAAAAAACATGTTCCCAAGTATCTCTTTCTTTCACGTCAAACCTTCAGTGATTGTTGTCTGCAAAAAAAAACTAAACCTTCTAAATTTTGTTGCATACTGGGGAACCATGCAAATATGCCACTACTGTTTCTTAGTATATTACATTTCCATTAGTAGTTCCCTGTCTTTTCTAACCTCTTCTGACTGATTCTTATAGTTATTTATTATTTTATATGTCGGGATGTAGCCATAGATTTACATTTTGTACTCAAACCTAAAGTTGCTGCCCCCACTACCCACTTGTCAGTTTAAAAATGTACTCGGCTGTCAAAATGATACCCCCAGATACATGGGAAGAAGCATGTTATTTTCAACTGTTACAATTTATTTCCATAACAAGCTAGTTTTAGAGGTGTATTCCTTTTGCAAGAGAAATCTTGCTGTACTGTTATATTGTGAATATTCGTTTACACAGTTCTAAACATTCTGTGTTGTTTGCGTGTTGGCATTTGCAAGAGATGCTCAGAAGAAGATGTATTCATTTCAGTATACTGAGTATGCCTAGCTACACCCTGTTCATAACAGCAGCTTCTTTTCTACACTGTAAACTCAGACAGAGCTGGTCTTTCATTTAGCACTCCGCTATACTTTTCTTTTTGCCTCTACTCTGTTATCAATCCCTGGATGAGAAGCCAATCTCTAATCTGCAGTCCAGACTTCTGCATGGCCTCATCTCACTCTGTCACTCTCTCACTCTGACTTTTTCCTCCCCTTATTATTTGCTCCCAAATACTTTTTTTATTTTTTTGCTAATTTTCTGTAGTAAATTCCATCTCCCTCTTGCCTATTTTCTAAACATAACTATTGCTAAAATCTCCTTTCTCAATTCCCATGTTGGTTTAGGTCTCAAAATACTTTCTTCTAATTTGTAAATATAATATTCTGTATGGTTATTGTTCATTACCTCCCCACCTCCATTTGAGCATCATTTTTTCAGTTTGATTGGTAGTCTTCCATTTGTGTTATGTGTATGAGCCTTAATTGTGTAACTCTAAAGTACTTTCAAATCTTGTAATCCTTACCCACTTTGATCAGTGGGGATCATTGATCTTTCCCTCCCAAATAAACAAATTCCTGCAGTTCTTTATTAATTATGATATACAGCTTCTTTTCTGGTTGATAAAAATATGCCTGACCTGTATATAGTATTAAACGGAGTAGAAACATTTTCATTGCTTGTACCTTACTATCCTTATCCACAGTCAAGCGCTTTCAACTTTTCCCTTTTATTACATTTTGCTTAGTCTTTTCTGCATATCCTTAGTTGCAGTAATAGAATCCTTTTTTTAATCCAAATGCCCAAATATTTCATCTTATTGTGTACCCATAAATATAGGTATTGCTGAGCCAGTTCATCTGTGGGAGAGTAGTTTGCCTCTGTAGTCTTTATATCCTATTCATCCAGTCAGTTCAATTTGATTTATGGGTCTTTGAGCTACCTGATGGGTCTGGGCCAGCAAAAGTAGTGCATGAGCATCAAATCACTTTTTTTTCATAACTCCCTTGTATGCCAAGCTATATCAGGTATCGTTTGCCGCCATAATGTTCAGATGTGGATTACTGCCTTAGCAAAGCCAAGTGCTCGTTTTCTTCATTTTCTGTTATATTTCTCCAGAACTATTTTATCCTTTTTTCTGATGTAGGGGACATTGTCATCTTAGATTTCTTCCTTGGCATTACATGGGCTTCTACCGTCATCATTCTTCTTCTGTTTAAAAAAGGTTAAAAACTTGGATATTAGTATTCAGGATTTAGTTCTTCAAATTCTTCATCTTAAGGTTAGTAGTATTGTTTTGGTTTGCCTAGATGTAGTCTCTAACTTATATATTTAGCTTTTTGTCTGTAATAGTGTGCTGTAATTGTTTGTTTTTCAACCAGTTTGGCTAGTGTGTGTGTTTTTCCCTGCTAGAGCTAGTTAAGGAGAAACTTTTCAAAAAATGCAGAAAGTTTGGCTATAAGGTTCCACCCGTAATTCAGACATGAGTTATGTGTGGTGCGCTTGGAGTGGAGCACCTTTCAACAGATCGTTCCATCTGTAAGGGCTTTGTGCCCTTTCTTAATACAGACCCAGAAAGACATTGAATAATAAACCTAAAGAAAAGGATAAGTATGCTGAAAAACTGAAATGGAAGGAAAGTTAGTTTCATAAGTGGCATGCTGAATCAGAGTTGTGTTTGCTCCTAATGTTCTGATGACTGAGACAGCATTGGCTTTGACACCAATGCATTCTTCTCCATCAGATATGTCCACTTTGGAGCCAGTTGTAATACCAGATAAAGTGCTTAAGAGACTTTAAGTAAAGCTTCATCTGAGAGGGAGCTGTAACGCATATCCTCAAGACCTCCTCCTGACTCTTTCTTTAGGTCCTTCAAATCTTACAGGAGCACCTCAGAAGCAGTTTTGGATTGTCTGATGCAGGCATATCTGAAGATTCGTATAGAGATGAAGCTCCTCCTATCGCCTTCAGTCTTGAGGGTGGATACGTCTGCTCCAGCATCACCCAGCTTACCTCTTTCTCTTAGCATTAGTTTTCTCTAAGCCAAATCTGGACCCAAAGTCTGTTCCCTCTCTACCGACTAGCATTCCTGGATTGGGACTTGAGGGATTTGATCCAACACACTCAACCCCAAGACTGTCTTAGTGGAGTTTATTTTGTGGCTATCACCTCAATGCTCTGTCTTCCTCAGAGCCTTCCACATTTTTGGTTTCTGGAATGCCCTACTCGGTACTGTCCACTTCAGGAAGTACAGATCTGGCCACTGAGGCAGACTTCTCGGATCTGGCTTTCTGAGTCATAGGGAGTGTCATGTCTTCTCCACCAAGAACTGACATACAGACTTCGTTAACATCGCCTTCCCCGTGACCCCCATCTTTTCTCTCTCATTTATCCCACTACTATCTTGCATGATAGCCATCACACAGGTCAGATGGATAAGAAGGATAAAATCGAGGAGTATACAGTTCCCTTTTTCCACTCCCCCCAGTTAAGGCATCCACCTCCAAATGTAGAACCCCACCAAGGAAAGGTGGCTAAAAGTTGTTCTCTATTTTATTAAAAAAAGAGCCATCCAAGAGGTCCCATCAGGTCAGACAGGTCATGATTTTACTTGAGATTCTTTTTGGTTCTAAAGAAAAACTAGGGCCTCAGACCCATTCTGGACCACAGTCATCTATAGAATTATGTAAGAAAGTAAGGAAGACCCAGTTCAGGATGATCACAGTGTTGTCAATTTTGCCTTGTGTATAGGCAAACAACTGGATGTGCTCTGTCAATTTCTAGGACACTTATCTCCACATCAAACAGCCAAAGCATCCTAGAGATTCCTTCGGTTCTGCCCGGGAGACCATAACTTGTGTTTGGGGACCTGCCTTTCCATCTCACCACAGACTCAGGTGTTCACCAAGAGCATGACCATTGTTACAGCACACACTCAGCTACAAAGGATACAAGTATTCCCTTATCTAGATTACTGCCAAACAAGAAAATCATTGGTCAGTGCCAGAGACTACTTGCTCCACCTCTGTCTATCCTTAGACATATCCATAAACCACAAGAAATCAATTCTTCAACCAGTGCAGACCATTCCATTCTTTGGATGCTGCCTAAGTACAATGAACTGCATAGTCTCCTTCCTAAAAACAAAATTCAGACATTTAGGGACTCCATCCAAATTCTCCTCCCTTCCAGTTGTGCTACAACTGCTCTAGTCCTTAAATTCTGGGACTGATGCAATAAACTATTCTAATTGTGCAAGTCACTCATTTTTATGAGGATTTTGTAATTGCTTCTAAAGTTTCAGTGGTCTCAGATTTCATAGCGTGATTCATCCCTCATTATCATAAGCAGTCTTTGCAAGGAATATTTACAGTGGTGGCTAACTTTCTCCTCCATTCATTCTGGAAGGCCTTTGGTTCTATAGTCAGCCATGGTGGTAGGGACTACGGATGCCTCCTCCTTGAGGGTGGGGGATGGTCCGCTGATTATGGAGTTCTGAAGAGAACAGTCTTCACATTGATGTCTTAGAAATGCAGGCAGTCTTCTTCACATTGCAGGGGCTACAAGACTTCCTCCCTCTAGGGATGATTTCTCTCCATACAGACAAAATGACAATTGTTTTGAATTTCAACACGTAAAGGGTAACCATGTCATATTCTTTATGCTAGAAAGCTGTAAGGTAAGGCAGTGGGCAGTTGCTTTGCATCATTTCTAATTACAAAGCATTTTCCCAGGAAGACCAATTGCATTGCCTTGCTAACACGCTGAGCAGGGACATCCTAATGCCTTAGGAGCAGTCTTTTAATGCAGTAGTGCTACCACAAATTTCCATCTGCTGTGGCCAGTCATGCTGCTACCTATTTGCCTCCCTACCCAACACCAAGTGCAGCAAAGTTTTTGCTGTGATCCTCCAAAGCAACATTGTGGTCAAGTAATGGCTGCTCAGGCTGCTTTATTCTTATCCCTATTTGTCCCAATCCAAAAGTTTTTGCAGAAAGAAATCAGATGCAAAGCTACAATAGTTTTCATAGTCCCTTACCAGCCCCAATAAAATTGGTTTCTGTTGTTAAGGCTTTACATCATGGAACCCCTTGGATCATGGATCCCAGATAGATTCCATGGTCCTGCCTTTCTGAAAACCTAACTCCAATTTATATAACCTCAAGACAAACCACTTGGTTCCTCCACTTCTAATGATGTTGTCAGAATTCTGTCAGCATCCCAGAAGGAATCCAGTCAGACTTTACCATAGGAAGTGAAAATGCTTCATTATGTGGATATCATCACATAATATATACCCTTCCTACATTCCATTTCTGGATATATTACGGTTCTTGGATAACATATTTGACTCAAGTTCTAGTTTTTCTATTGTCAACATATAGTTATCGGCTATTTCACATTTTCTTGTGGGTTATGAAGCCTGTTCCTTGGCTTTTCATAAAGTCTGCAAAGCCTACTCAAGGGAGTCTTCCTGCTCCGACCTTCAATTAAAGACCCAGTGCCTCCATGGGACCTCCTTTTCATAGTGGAAGCCTTAACTAAGTCACTGTTTGAACCAGCAGCCTTAACACTTCTGTCCTTGAAAATATTAGCCTTGGTTGGTATTACTTTTGTCTTAAGAGTTTCAAAATTATAGCCCTATCTTCTAGTGTTCCTTACTGAGTTTTTCGTAAAGACAAGGTGTCTCTGCATAGTAACCTGTCCTTTCTTCCTACAGTGGCTTCCGATGCAAACATAAATCAGCCAGTTCACTTACCATTCATTTTTTGAATCATTCAAACAGGGCCGGCCTTAGCTGAAACGGCCCCCTAGGCGAAGTAGTCCTCTAGCGCCCCTTAAGCCACACCCACACCATACCAGTGAAACACACCTATTTGACCCACACTCACAGGAAGGTCACTCCCCAAGAAAGCTACTCCAGTCATTTCCTTCAAATTATTTAAATGTATAGAAGAAAAGATACCTTGACATACTTATTAGCTAAGCTGTTACACAAGCTGACTAAGGGCTCAAGGCACAAATGAGCTATGTAACTACCTTTACGTACGTATTTGCTTCTTTAAATACCAGAACCAGATCGTGGTCAAATAGGGCCCTAGGCAGGGTAATAGACTAGGCCTCCCCCAGAGCACCCCTCCACAGCCATACCAATGTTCCATTACTTGGCTACTTCTTCCCAGTTACCATGAACACTGTTTAAACTTCTCAGTGTGTATAATGATTTATTTACTTCTACAATGATTACAGATATTAAAATAAAATGCACAAACGCTGATACCCATTTGCTAAACAAACAAAACAGTCTCACAATGAAAATAGACTTAGCACGAGCACTGAACTTCTCTGCCATTGAAGCTCACAATCACTGAAACAGTATTAAAACCCAGATTCAAATAAAATGCAGCTGACCAGTGGAGAATTAAGTTTACCTTTGGGCTATTTTCAAATTATAGTTTCTTTGAACACATTTTTATGGCCATGCATGCATGTATGTGTTCTTTGATCCACCTTCCTGATTGTACTTCCTTGTATAATAAAGCACCACCTGTTAGACTGTGTTCTAAAGTTGTAGTTTTGAACATTTTTCCAGTAAATAATGAAACAAAGTGTACGACCCAATAATGACGAAACTGCATTTACTGGTCAATCTGACCTCAATACTACAGCACTGCTACCAAAGGAAATAATTTTACCCGTAAATCGGTGGGCATAACATTTAACTCATAATGGATTCACAATGGGAGGGTCAACTTTTCATTCTAGTGAATGCTAATGGAGAACTTGGTAAAGTATTCACAGCAGATTAGCAAACAAATTGCAAAGACAGGGAGTGCTGCAGCATAATTTATTGTAATTATCTACTCAGAAATCAGTGTACAGGCAAGTGGGGTATCACAGAGACCAGTACCAAGGCCAGTCCTTTTCAATGCTTTCTACAGGAAACTGCAAAATGTTTGAGAGGAAAGTATATGTTTTTGATGAGGATTCAGTAATACATAACAGGGTTAATACATAATGCAGGAGCCATGGACAAGAGGAAAACAGTGCAAATTGCCTACCTCGACCTAGCAAAAGCATTTGACACAATACCTCACTCAGGTCTTTCAAAAAAACTTACAAATTTAGGCATAAATCCTTATGTCACCCAGTGGACACATGAAGTTAGGGTGGGGAATCCAGCACCTCAAAAGACCTGATACTAGTGGTGTCCCACAGGGCTCAGTGATGGGATCGCTCCTGTTTGAAATATACTTGTCTGATGCTGACTTCAAGCTGGGTGCAATCACTGAATCCACCAAAGATGTTGATATCCACCAGGAGGGTTTGACACAAATAATGGTGCCAGAACCATGGCCTGAAACTCAGTGCAAAAAACAGCATTATTATTATTTTAGTTTTTAGAAAGACAACCACCCCTACAAATTATAATAATGATAGCACTTCTCTATCCTCCGCACACCACACCTGCCAGGTGCCATGTCCCCTACCCTCTGCACACCACACCTGCTAGTTGCCACGACCCCTACCCTCCGCACACCACAGAGACAACAGAGTCTGCAGGCAAAGTACTTTTTCCTATAGTGTAGTGGCACACGTATAAGTTATGGAGGACTAGACTTTATTAGAAATCCCAGAAGGTGGTAGAAATATCTGACAGTCTCAGACTTTTTGCCCATTCTCAATAAGATTTTATATGGAATCTGTGTATCAAATTGTTTTAATTTTAAAGTATTTATTTTTTGAGTTAGTTCTGCTGTTGATTCAGACATTAAGTTTACTTTATTATTTCTGGCTGCACTTATTTAATAATTGTCATTTATTTGTATGGGTAACATTAAAATATTCAAGGAAATATTAATTAACTCTATTAAAAATATGAAAATTTATAAAACTGTGATTACATTTTTGATGCATAATATGCCCCCTGCACCACCCACCCATGTTACTAATTTATCTTATTCTGAGGTCACACAGCATTATAGAACAAGAGAAAGCTCTTTAACCCTGAAGGCTGCGTGACTTTGTAATTAGAATATTTAAGCAGCAGAGCTGTAGGCTGCAGCATGCCAAACGATGATGCAGAGGGGGGTTCATCTGCAAAACTGAACAGGAAATTATATTTTAGGCAGTAAGTTCAGAGTCCTGCTGACACTGCATTTAACAACAGTAACAAGCAAACATTATTTCAATAGTTCCATAGAACTGCCATGAATATTTCATTAGTGCCTTAATTTAATTAATGTGTTCTAATTCTGATACTGCTCCTTTACTGAATGGATATTGGATATGCATGTAGCAATTAAAAGATCACTCTTAAATCAAATTCTAGTGCAAATGCATGAAGGCAGAGACACCACTCAACTTCAGAAAATATAGGGCTTTTAATGTGTACTCTGTCAGGATTGTGATGGCTGAGCTTATGTCATGGACTTTTCTCCATCTGATACTGATATATTTTACTGAAGCTCTTGTACTTTGCCTTCCTATGGTCTCACCTGTTGAATAAATACTTACATTACACCTATCTGGACTATAAATTTTTAATCAACAAATACATAAGTTGACTATTATTAGTCAAAATATACTTTACCCATGAATTTAGTAGAAGCAGATCTGCAAACAGTATGTAGCTTTCTAGCAACTAAGGGTGGAAATAAAATTATAAGATTATAAAAAACATAAAAGTAAAAGCCGATGACATTTAAACTGCACTTGTTTCCAGTATATTAGTAATTACCTCACTCTGACTTCCCTCAAAACTTCAAAGTTTGGCAGCAAAGCTTTGCAAAAAGTGCTTTGGGTCAGATTTAGATCGTAGGCTGCTATAGGAAAACTTAGGGCTCCCGAAAGTAGCTAAGCTGGTTTGGGCCAACTGCTAGGCATTTCTTCTTCGGACTGTTCGATTAACAAAGGTGTTTTAATATCTGTTTTATCATTTCTGTATAACGGAACATGAAACTATGTACAAAGCGGCTCTAATCGTCAATACCCTAGTGGCTTCTTTAGCCGTAGTTGTTGTAGTCCAACAAAGTTTTACACAGTCAGCAAGGTAAGCGAGAACATAACATCTAAATTATTCTTTTTTTCCATCTATAGTTGGTGTGATGGACTATAGAATAGCGCAGAAGTACAGCAGTGCTTGGGAGAATGAAGTTTACTGCATGGCAACAAAAAGTGTACCATTCAGTTTTTCGCAAACATTAAAAGCAGATATAAATCATACTTCTGTACTGTAATTTTTCTATGAGGAACGTTCCTGATTGTGACTCTTAAAAAATCCACATTGCAGGCAATTTAACACTGAAAAAGACTGTGACATATATACTGTTAATATTTTAACAAATATCCATGATAAATTATTTCGAAACATTAATTCATCAAAAAAGAGTTTTTTTACAATTATGAAGAAACATTTAACTATCATGTTGGCTTCCTAGTTAACGCTAAGACGCATGTATTCCTTATGTTTGGCCATTTGTTCCACATTTTAAGATAATATTTCAGATCTCTGGAAAACCGAAGGTTGCAAGACATAAAATGTAGACAGAAAATTAAAATTTGTACCTGAAGCTAACGTTTTTCTTATTATTTGTAAGACCTCTAACACCCTTAATATGTAATTAACAAGTACTACACATTGCCGCTTTAATTGGACAGTAGGTTAGTAGAGTAATGCAACACACTTACGTCACAGTGGACACGTTTACTGTAGTTGGAGGGTTGCTTGTACACCGTTGTATTTGTAGGAGTAAAAGCCGCTTTGGGGGCAATCGAGTGCCTTTGCTTGTATGACACATTGGGGGAAGTAATGTTAATATTCTTACCTTGGTCTAAATCTTATTTTTTAGACAATCATAGCTTTAATGCTCAATCACAGCAACTGCTTTTTGAACTTTGTTGTTAGTTTCAATTGCTAGCCTCTATGGGCGGCGGTGAAATTAAAAAAAAATGTTGTTGTCTTTCGGCTTTTCCCAGTTAGGGGTTGTCACAGCAGAACTCCGGTCCATAAATTGCACCCTTTTGAGGCCGGGGAGGGAGCAATTGCTAGCCTCTATGGGCGGCGGTGAAATGTAAAAAAAAAATGTTGTTGTCGTTGTCTTTCGGCTTTTCCCGGTTAGGGGTCATCACAGCAGAACTCCGGTCCGTAAATTGCACCCTTTTGAGGCCGGCCTGTATGGCTCCCTAGGCGGTCGCCTAGTTCGCCTATGCCTAAGGCCGGCCGTGCATTCAAATACAGGTGAATATGTGTTGCATACCCCGAATGTACAAAGGAAATCTGTATTGTTGTCCGCATATGTCATTTGGCAGAGGTTTTACACCAGATGCCCTTCCTGACGTAACCCTCCCGATTTATCCGGGCTTGGGACTGGCATGAAGAAATGCACTGGCTTCTGCATTCCCAGTGGCTGGGAATGACAAATGAAGAATGCAAAGGCTGTTGGCCCAGATGACATACCAGTGGAAGCATGGAGGTGCTTAGGAGAAATGGCAGTGGAGTTTTTAACCAGATTGTTTAATGAAATCTTGGAAAGTCAGAGGATGCCTGAGGAGTGGAGAAAAAGTGTTTTGGTACCTATCTTTAAGAATAAGGGGGATGTGCAGAGCTGTAGTAACTACAGAGGGATAAAATTGATCAGTCACAGCTTGAAGTTATGGGAAAGAGTAGTGGAAGCTAAGTTAAGAAGGGAGGTGATGATTAGTGATCAGTAGTATGGTTTCATGCTGGGAAAGAGTACTACAGATGCGATGTTTGCTCTGAGAGTGTTGATGGAGAAATATAGAGAAGGTCAGAAGGAGTTGCATTGTGTCTTTGTGGATTTAGAGAAAGCATATGACAGGGTGCCTAGAGAGGAGTTGTGATATTGTATGAGGAAGTTGGGAGTGGCAGAGAAGTATGTAAGAGTGGTACAGAATATTTACGAGGGTAGTGTGACAGTGGTGAGGTGTGCGGTAGGAGTGACGAATTGCATTTAAGGTGGAGATGGGATTACATCAAGGATCAGCTCTGAGCCCTTTCTTACTTGCAGTGGTGATGGACAGGTTGACAGACGAGAGCAGACAGGAAGCCCCGTGGACTATGATGTTTGCAGATGACATTGTGATCTGTAGTGACAGTAGGGACCAGGTTGAGTAGACCCTGGAGAGGTGGAGATATGCTCTAGAGAGGAGAGGAATGAAGGTCAGCAGGACTAAGACATGACATGGAGGATAGAAGAATGGTGAGGATGCAGGGAGTAGAGTTGGCAAAGGTGGATGAGTTTAAGTACTTGGAATTAACAGTGAGTGTGGAAGAGAGGTGAAGAAGAGAGTGTAGGCAGGATGGATTGGATGAAGAAGAATGTCAGGTTTGATTTGTGACAGATAGGTACCAGTAAGAGTGAAAGAGGAAGGTCTACAAGAGGGTAGTGAAACCAGCTATGTTATATGGGTTGGAGATGGTGACACTGACAAAAAGGCAAGAGTCAGAGCTGGACGTGGCAGAGTTAAAGATGTTAAGATTTGCACTAGGTGTGAAGAGGATGGGCAGGATTAGGAATCAGTATATTAGAGGGTCAGATGAGGTTGGACGGTTTGGAGACAAAGCCAGAGAGGTGAGATTGCATTGGTTTGGACATGTGCTGAGGAGGGATGCTTAGTATATTGGGAAAAGGATGCTAAGGGTGGAGATGCCAGGTAAGAGGAAAAGAGGAAGGCCTAAGATAAGGTTTATGGATGTGGTGAGAGAGGACATGCAGGTGGTTAGTGTGACAGAGCAATATGCAGATGACAGGCAGAAATGGAAACTGGTGAAAGCTGAAAGAAGAAGAAGATTTTGCCACTCTGTATGTGTTTTTTTAGGCCATACAGGTAACTGATATAGTCATTATGTGTACATTCTTTATGGTGATCGTGATACAGTGGGGTTAGGAAATTAACTTTTTCCCATTGTAGTGCGATCTTGGAGTTGGTATATTTAATTTACGGGGGATGTGGGGGGCAGACCCCCCCATATGGGGGATGCAGGGGGCTTGCCCCCCTGCAGAAACATAGTAAAAAGTGTGTTTGTTAGTTTGGTGTCATTATATGTGGAGGGATGTTATTTTCATGTGATTTGTAGTGTTCGATGTTATGAAATTTGATGCTATGGGTTTTAGATGTTTTGGGTTTTAGAAGTTCTGGTTTCGATGTTGCTATTTTAAATGTTATGGGTTTTGGATGTTTTGAAGGGGAACTATATATATATATATATATATATATATATATATGGAAACCTATTACAAGATCGAAATTACACAATAGCGAAAAGGAATTCAGTTTGCACACATTAACGAAACCACACTTAATCGAATCCATACTATAGCGATTTACAAAATGTCGAAAAATACTCCGGTACTATATAAAGAGTGAGATATCTGTTACTGAGTACTTTGTACCTGACAACAAAATGACGAATTTAGAGGATTTGGCTCCAGGGGTTCTTGGCCAAACCTATCAAACAACACTTTCCCAAAAAGGTAAACAAATCCTAATCTTGGATGGCTACACTTATAACCTTGAAAAGGCAACTAAATGTAGAAAATATATGTGTTGCACTCAATAACTGCCCGATAAGTGTAAGGGAAGAGCAGTTACTGTTTGTATGAGTACAGGAGAAGAATTATTGAAGTCTGTTCCACTTCATCACGAAGGTGATCCAACGCAAGTTGAGAAGTATAATATTACAATATCTTTAAAGGAAAGAGCTTCCCTATCTCGTGACTCACCCTGCGTTATAGTGGATGATGCCATTGCTTCCACTTCCTTGGAGTACGCGCCTTCTCTTCCAAGCCGTCGTGCTTTACTTCAGAAAGTAAGACAAAAGGGTGGAGTGTCAAAATTTAAAGGGAACTTGACATTGTTGAATGTTAATGTCACAGATTGTGAATTGAAAGACAGTATGTTCTTACAAAAGAGGAAAGTAGATAAAAGTAAAGATAATATTGTGGTAGTGTTTAGCACACGAAAGAATTTGCAGGATTTAGCTTTGGCAGTTATGTGGCTAGTTGACGGGACATATTTCATTAGAGGGGCACCTTGTAGGCAATTGTATAGCATAATGATACATGCAAATGTGAAATACGGAGCATACTGTAAAACTATACCATTATTGTTCTGTCTTATTTCTAGAAAGAGTTTAAGGTCGTACAATATGATGTGGGATTGTGTGTTTGCTCTGCTGGAGGAGAATAATTGTACCTCTCATGTTCGGTATATAATGTGTGACTTTGAAGTTGCTGCAATACGGAGCACAAGACAAAATGTGAATAATGTAGTATAGAAAGGGTGTTTTTTTCATTTCAGCAGAAATCTTTGGAGGAAAGTGCAAAACTTAGGATTGGGATCTGTATATAATAGCAACCTTTCCTTTCAATTAGCAATTAAAAGAATAGCTGCACTGGCGTTTTTGCAAGAGGAAGATGTAGTTGCTACATATGACAATCTGAAATCTGCTTTTCCTGCCGATGGCAAAGAGTTCTTCAAGTTCTTCGAGAAATGGTACTTGTTAGCAAAGCCTAGGTGCTTTTCTACTAGATCTACCACTAATATTAGGTTCCCACCACTATTTCCTATACAATTCTGGAACGTGTCTATTCTCGATGAACTCTGTTTACCTAGGACACAGAATGTGGTAGAGGCGTGGCATTGTAGGTTTAAATCTTTGACAGGAAAATCTGTATCGGATTTACGTACTGTGGTAAATGTAGTTTGTAGAGAACAGAATAGGATAGATGAAGCCCGTGTAAGAATGTGTGCAGGGTGTCCACAATCCCCTAAGAAACGAGCGTTGATGCGACGTCAGAAACAGTTTGAGACGATCTTTGAACATAAAGAGGAATATTCATGTGTACAGTATGTGTCTGCAATTGCGACTCTACTAAAAATGTAAGGTTGAAGTTGACGTGATTGGGAGCACTGGGAAATGTTGTGCTTGTTTGTTGTTTGATGTGTGGGGTTTACCACCTGGGTTAGATCTTCTACATTTGCCTAGTTCATTTTTGACATTTTGTAAATCGCTATAGTATAGATTTGATTGTGTGGTTTCGTTAATGTGTGCAAACTGAATTCCTTTTTGCTATTGTGTAATTTTGATCTTGTAATAGGTTTCCATATATATATATATATATACATATACACACACACACACACACACACACATGTATATAAACACTTGACTATCATGATTCAAACTTGAATATGAAGTTGGATTTAAAGGGTCTTATTTTAGGTAGTACAGCCACCACAGCTTTCTTCCACATTGTTGGTACTTTTTCTGCTTTTAAAATATTGTTAAACATAACCTTCCTGAGGAAAAATTCTTTGAAGTCTGCTTGGGGTATAAAATTATCTATGAAGACATTTCCAAGCAACGATCCTAAACCTTCTGGACTTTGTTGCATACTTGGGAGACATACATATGTCTTTCTCTTGGTTTCTTGTAAATCAACATCTTCCTTTAACTTTGCTATATATACGTCTTCTGTAAATATTTATATTTGTGTATTTTATTGCTTTTCCCATTCCTCTGCTCTGTATATGTTTTCATATGATTTCTGAAATATTTCCAATACCTTTATAGGGTCTCATAGGTAAGGACTAGGCTAACTGCCCTTGTGGGCCATTTTAAGCTTAGCCAGTTTCCCTTTTTGTGTTGAAAATAATCCCATTTGGTTATAAATTAAACGTACCTGTCCAATGGTCAATATTATATATTACCCCTAAGGAGAATAACTGTGATCATACCATGGATAATTTGAGCTGACCCATGCATGGGTAAAGCATTTAGGAACTACCTCTGCCCATTAGTAGTACAGGGGTCAGTCCTGGGGTAAATTTTCTGTTTCCCATCCCTAATTCTGAGTTACAGTTGAAAGTGGACGGGGGCAAACTTTGCTTTATGTGGATGGGGAGTCTGTTCCACAGGCGTGGTATCCTCTGTGAGATATACCTGTCCCTCCAAACCATTCTGTTGATGTTGCATAAGGGGTTTAGATTCTTAGACTAAGTACTTCTGATGCCATTTGACTTGATGATGTGCAGTAAATTAATCAGTAATGGGTCAGAGGATGCCTTTGTATACCAGACACAGGTAATTTCTTAGCAGTGTGTAGTATACCGAGTATAGTGATAGGGTTTTGAGTTGGTCCATGTAGGACATGTTGTTTAGGCCTTGTATCCTTTTTTCCAGTTGTCACATGTGTCTGGACAGATACATGACAAAGGGGTAGTATATTCAATAATTGGCCTAATTAGGGCTATTTAAAAGGGGACAATGACATCCCTAGATCTGGACACAATCCCCTTGTTTATAAGCTGTGCAATATAGAAGGACTTTCTTACAACAATAGATGCATGTTGGTCAAAAAATTAGGTGACTGTCCACATAAGTTCACAAATCCCAAACAACTGTGTCAAATCTTACAGCATAATGTCAATGTAGGTAGTTCCCTGAGGTAGCTGATTTGTCAGAGAATGCAATAATGCATTTTTTGGCATTTATTTTCAGTCCATCGTTTTGGTTATAGTTATTTGAGACAAGCCTTCCTTCAGAATAGCTAAGTCATTTGGGGATTCACTTGTTGCTTCTAGCTTGCAGTCATCTGCAAACTTAGTCAGCCAGAGCCCTTTGGTAATTGTTATTATTTCAGAAAAATAGATACTAAACAAGAGAATTCCTAGCACAAAACCCTGGAGGACTCCAATGATGACTGAAGTCATTTTGTGGGGGATAACTTTTCCTATTTTATCTGTATGTTATCTGTGAGCCAGTTAGCATTCCAGCTGGTGACATAGGGGTTTATTCCTGTTTTATTTCAGTTTTCTCTATGCCTGAGCGGGGAATTGTGTCAGAAGCTTTGGCCAGGTCAAGGTATGCAGTGTGTGTACCATTTTGCCTTCATTCATTGCTTTGGTGACCTTTTCAAAAAAATCCACCAGGTTGATTAAGCATGATCTTCCCTTGATGAATCCAAACTAAGACGAGTCCAGTGTTTGGAGGTTCCCTATGTCCTGATTAATTCCATGATAAATATTTTCATGCATTTCCATATGAGGCTAATTAGACTTAATGGTCTGTAATTGCCTGTGTCTGTAGAAGGTCCTCCCTTATGCAGGAGAATGCATGTAGCAGTACTGCATTCACTTGGTACAAAACCTGTATGGAGGCTGAGATTGAACAGTGTTAGGTGTGTGGCTAAATCATGCTTCATGCTATCTTAAGATGCATCTAGGGATATTATCAGGACCCATTGATGCAGTATTTTTGGCATTTGATAGCATTTTTAAGATTTGGTCTTGTGTGATTTCTGGAGGTGAGCCAGTTTCAGGTATATCTTGAGGGGTAAAGTTAGAGCTAATTTATTGGCCAGTAGGTTCACTATATCTTCAGCCTCAGTGTAGGTAACATCGGTCACAATCATCTCAGTGCATTGCTGCATTGTGCTTTTGAGATTACAAGCGCAAGTTAAAAAATAATAATGCCTTGTGATTATTTTTGGCTAGCTAATTTAGCCTCAAACTCAGTTTTGGTGTATTTTGTTAAGCTCCTGAGTTATTTGTTTATTTCAGTAACAAGTGCTTAAACATTCTGGGAGTTACTGTTCTTACATTTGGTCAAAATTCTTATACTTTTATTATAAAGCTTGTTGATGATGTGGTTCCACCATGTCGGTTTGCTTCTGATGTTTGCCTTGCACTTGTTCCTGTGGGGTGTAGCTGCACCTGTGCAGCTGTTTATATACTGGTATATTGTGGTGGTGTACATTTCTGAGTATTCAATGGAGCTTACTGGCTTTTGTGGGGATTTGAAGCTTGCCAGTGTATCACTTAGGAGTAGGTACTTTGTCTTAATAAACTTTCTAAAGGTACCTTGTGTGGAAGGGAACTCTGGTTTCAATTTTATTTCAAAGGAGACTGCTTTATGGTCAGACCCAAGTTGACGAAGATAGACAAGGGATGGTGCAAGATGCTCCCATATCAGTAAAGACAAGACCCAAGCTTTTATTCCCCTTAGTGGGTACTCTGTCTAATTGTCCCAGGGCTTTTGTATTGACAAAGTCCAGTAATCTCTGTGCTTGTGCACAAGTGGTGTAGGTTTCCAAGTCTATAGGTGGATAGTTTAGTTCACCTAGGAAAATGGTATTGGGTTTAGTAGGATTGTAGTTCCTGTAGATAAGCATTGTGACTTTCTTTTGTTATAGAGGGAGTCCTGTAGCTAGCTGTTGTATGGTACAGAACCTTTCTGATGGTTATTTGGACATGAAGAAGCTCTAGTACATTGTGCTGCTTTACCAGCCTTGATGTGAGTCGTCTCTGGGTGTAGATTGATACACCCCCACCTTTTTTCCCCCTCTTGTGCAGTTGCTGGTCTAAACATATGGAAAGTATTATAGTCTTGCACGACTGGAGTGCTTTCTGCTATTTTAAACCATATCTCAGTCATTACATGGACGTCAGTGTCATCCAGGGTGAGAAAGGTTTGTCTCTGATTATTTGTCTAGCAATAGGCTCCCCAAGTTTGTTAACACCCCTTTCTGTTTTTTGCCTAATTAATTGTACATTTAGTTTTTGTGCTCTAGGGTTGTTAAAAAAAGTACTTGCTTAACAATAACTGTTTTAAATGTGAGCATATTCTCCAAATACACCTTTATTTTCCCTTTAGCACTCAACAGTTACTCACCTTCTTGTTCTGTAATATTCCCCTTTGTCTACAATGTTTTAATCTTTGACAGTCACTGTAAATAACTTCTATTACTTCTTTCCCATATCTCTTTTTCTGTCACTCCAACCATATTTGTTTATTCCATTTGCATTTTATCCCACTCCTCAGCTATCCTACTTCAATAAAAAAACTCTTGAATTGTTTCCACTACCTTTTCCTTAAATTCCTCTCATTTTATAGGGAAGTAAGAAAATGCCAGTGTCTCATTTTCACTTGATCAGTTGTGTCTCTATCTTAATCTTTATTGGCACATGATCTGAAATTGTTACTGGATTTGTTTCAAAGCATTCAGTTAAATGCCCATGCTTACTTGGAAACATTGGATAATAACATCTAAATTCTGTCAGGGTTCCTGCTAGTAATTTCACAGCTTTCATCCCAAGTATTTTGTATTTCTTCAGACTTATACCCTCCTTCGTTGTAGTCTACTTTTTAGGTCCCTCTGATATACTTGTCATTATTATATGTCAAGTTCCAGTCACTACCCATGGATAATAGCCCCTGATGGGAGCTGATTGCAGCTTTCATAATTCTTGGGATCCTGATGGAAGTTAATTACTACTCTCATAATTCTTTTTTAAGTTCCTTGATAGTTTTAGGTGGAATATAAATACATAAGAACGTAAAAAAACTGAAAACTCCACTTTGATTTTAAAAGCTCGTGTGGTTATCATAACCAATCATTTCATCAAGTAAAATACATATTAATGAGCATTCACCGTACATTAACCCTAAAAATGCACTTCTCTAGTAAAAAACCTGACATTCACCCTATTCAAATTCTATTACATTAACCAAGCGGTCAGTTGTTGTTCAAAGCTTATAAATATTCCTAACTATTTAAAAGTAACTCTACTACAAACCATAATTAATACATTTTACTGAATATTTATTAATAATTAAACATCTATCCAAAAATAATTGATTCGCTTAAAGTCTCAAATAACTTTTCAGTTTCAACCAACAGGAAATGCTACAATGGTCATTCAGAATAGAATTTGAATAGGGTGAATGTCAGTTTTTTTACTAGAGAAGTGCATTTTAATATGTATTTTACTTGATGAAATGATTGGTTATGATAACCACAAATCAAAAATGGTGCTAAAAAACACTTGGTATTTTATTTTCTGAAGAAGGTAGTTAGCAACGAAAAACGCTCACAAACTTTTTAAACGTTAAAAACTGTTCAATTTGATCAGAACTACTTTGATGAAAAGTATTGACTGATTTTGGAATATAAATACATGCCAGTAACCCTTTATGACCACAATTCTACCATTATCTTTCTTCTCCTCCTCTAATATTATTTGAGGCCCTCTCATAGTTACTATTACTTTCAGTTTTCCTTTGTCTCTGATACTGTGCTGAATAACCATTCTGAAATCCCTTACAGACTTGTTATGTATGAGTTTTTATGCAGTTGCAGCTTCTTGTATGGTTTTTGGATCCATATTATATTTCCCAAACTTTTTATTTCAAGAAAAACACTCCCGAAACAAAAAAGTTATGTTGCGTGCATGCACCTGTGTTTGTGTGTTGACGTGCATGCACATAGGTTCATTGGAGCGCTAAGCGTACGTACCATTGGCCTTCAGTAAGCTTTATTACCATAGTCCCTCTGGTGTTGATATTTTTCAGTTCCTAAATGTATTTCTGTGTGAGTTACCACAGCAGCCTTACTCGTGTGTTCTAATTCTTACCCTGCCACTGCCTCTAACCCCAACCCTACGCATTTCCTTACAAAAAGCCCTTTCCCTAACATTATCAGTATTCAGACACGGTATGTCTGAAGGTATTGTTAGGTTGCAGGGCTTTTGTGTGTGTGTGTGTGTGTGTGTGTGTGTGTGTGTGTGTGTGTGTGTGTGTGTGTGTGTGTGTCCACATTTGCTTTTCTTTATTAATCAGTCCAGGTTCAAGTTCCAATACAGTAGGTATCAGTTTCATTATATCCAAAATGAATGGTTATGTTTTATATATATATATATATATATATATATATAGAGAGAGAGAGAGAGCGATAAATGTGTCTAAATAATTTACAGTAGCAAAAGCAGACTGATCGAATATCACTTCTCCAAAAAAAAATTTGATTAGCCTTCTTATTATAGCACACACACCAACCTTACATGCATGCCCTGAAACACCACTTTGCAGCCATCTACCCAAACATAGCAAGTATATAAACCTTCAAGTTGCTAATACTAGGACAGGTTGCTTTAGAATAGAAACAAACATGCCTAGGCATTACACATACCCTAATAATAAAAATCCATGTTAGGCATAAGGTGACATACTCATCTTGAATAACAAAGATATTGTAGCAGAACACAGCATAGTATAAGGAACAATGACATGCAAGTTAGAGCTTCTCTGGCTCAGGTGCAGGTGATGGAATGCTACTTTCGTTAGTCTGAGAAAAAATAAAAAAGGATGGAATGGAAACCTCTTGACTGACGTAACTGGTGCTGTCATAACAAGTATTGCACAGGGCAGGCTAGTGAATTTTGATCCAGTTGTAATGGCAAACAGTGTTGTTTTAAAGAATGGTGATATTGCAGTGTAGTTTACCATAATGGAGAACAGACATTCGATAACTTGTCTGTGTCCAGTAACAGCAGTGACACTGTGTACACTGTGCAAAGGAAGTACATGGAGTCAGGCAACATCTCTAAGAGTATGCTGCATTTAATTTTGTGTGGATTGCCTGATGTGACAAGCCATGATAGCAGTGTGTGTGTTACTAATCAGGATTGAGTAGAATTACTGTCACTTGGTTCCATTATGACTGGCACTAAGTAATATGGAATAGAAATACTAATTTGAATGTCACTTTATAGGACTAACAGTTATCAGACAGCAACTGAAACACACTGCATGAATTACAAAATATTAGAAATTATACCGGAAATGGATAATGTAAAGTGTGGCAGCAGAGACATACAAATGAAAGTTAGGTATATTAATTAATTCTATATATTTATTTATTGATTGATTTATTGAATAAAGAAATAAATAAAACAAACTCATGATGAGCACAGCAAATGTTGCATCAAAATGTAGCACTTGTGCTAGGAAGTGCACCTGGGCAGTGCTCAGAAATCAGCACAAAATAACTGATTAAGACTGTTCCTTTCATGTTTTGCATCACTCATGTACTTTCTATCATACCATCTCTGAAATGGGGACTGCCTCTAATAACATGGAACAAATGAGCAAAATGTGGAATGCTTAACTAACTAGGAAGCTCACAGGATGGTTAAAATGTGCTACTTTTTACTCATAAAAAATTGTGATGGATTAAAGGAAAACTCCACCTTAGAACTAAAAAATTAATTGTTTCACTCATATCTTTGTTTTCTGAGCTATTTTAACACTTCAGAACTACTCATTGCTTCTTACAGAATGTTAATGTTTTTCCACAAAATGTCAACCAGTTGGGCTTCACACATCAGTCTGATCTTGTTTCTCTTCAACCCTTTTTTTTCCATAATCCATTTCAAGTTAGCTTTATATAAATTATGCTAGTCATAAGGAAGTAGTGATGTAGTCCCATACCATTGATTTATAATGGGATTAGTGTCAGACACTATAATCTTATATACCATCTGTAGCAGGACTGCTTCTTTTTTCTTGCAGTGACCCTCATTTATGCATGTTTCAGAGCCTGTTTTATGCTATACAAAGGAGTTATACAGATACAACCAAAAAGCATCTAAATAGCAGGCCTTTGTTCAAAGTTCCTTTTGTAGTCCAAGATAAATTGACAGCTCCCCTCCCCCACACTGTTCCTGACTTGTCAAAATTGTACCTGCAATGAGACTTCCTTACAGTTTTGTGAGTAAGTTACAGCTGCTGCTGGAAAGAAAAGGATTTGAATGTAATTCTGTGCCACAGTGCCTGCAGTGGAAATATTAGTTTTATTTATTTTTATTTACCCAATACTATATTTCCATTTGTTTTATAACTAATGTCATGCCCCCCCCCCCCCCCCCCAAGCAGGTCTACAACAAAATATGATCAACTTTCTATTCCTTAACTTTGGCTAACTATTTTTTTTCCTGAAGCATAGATGTCTTGTGTCATTATATTTTCTTGTTATTCTGCTCATGCAGTGAGTTTTGGTAAGTACATGAAAATCACACTTCTATAAAACCTAACTCCGTGTTAATGACAGGAAAAGAAGGGGCTTGGAAAATAGTTGTATTCCCCATTCCCTGTAGTGGGAAGATTCTTTGGGGAAAGGAGCTGAATATTGTAGGAAATTATTTATTAGTTGCATTTGCTTTTTAACTAATGTTAGGTTCCCCCCCTTACTATACTGTTCTGTAATTCTACAGCCGAAACAGTAGCAAACGTTTTATTCCTTATCTTTGGTGACACAGATGTCTCCTGGCATTATCTTTTTCTCTCTCAATTTTTATTCTGTTCATCAGTTGATTTGCTAATGTACAACACAATCACTCTAGAGCAAAAATGATTCTTTGATAATGACGTGGGTACTACTTCTCTCGGCTCTGTAAGACTTAGAACATTGCTTTATGTACTTTTGCAGGAAACTGCCCTCATGAAGGTTATAACCATCAGTGAATTGAAGCATGCAGCAACCCATTCCTTTTCCTCTAACTGAATTTGTGATATATCTGACAATAGGTGTAGAAGATTAAAGTTCTTCTTCCAGTTGCAAGAGTTTGTGGTTTGGGTCTTTCCATCTTTATTTTCCTACTGTGTGATCTTGAAATCACACAACCCGTCAGTGCATTGGATCAATTGGTGATATGGGCTAGACTCCCAAATGATCTCATGGACTGCATGCTTAGCAACTTTGTATGAACTATACCCTTATCCCTTTATTCCTTTTTCCAGTACACATCATAACTATCACAGTACTGTATTTATGTCATGCTTCTTCAATCTTTATTAGCTGTGGTGGTTGTGGGTTTCAGTAAGTGTCCAAAGAAATGTATAGTCTTTCACTGCATGTTACTCTCTTCTGTAATATCCCCCCCCGTCATAATTGCAGTGGTAATATTTTTTTTGTACAAAACAATTCCTTTCTGCCGTGTCCTTTTCCTGCTCCGTTGTATTCCAGGTAATTTCCCCCAGTCAGCTATACTAAATCACATTATGTCACATTATCTGTGATATTCCCTTTGCATGGTTTCCCCATTTTACTGTCGGCCAAACAGTTCTATAATTATCTCATATGAAATTATGTGCCTAGCTACTTTAGCAATGCATACTGCTACTAAAGAAGGGAAATCTTCTGACCCACCCACTGATTTGTCACTCTATCCCTGGCAAACTCCACTATTGTCATACTATAAAATGCCTATTTTTTATGGCCTATTACATGATTTCTTCCTCTGTGACACATCTTGACATGTGCTGCAAGTATTTTTTTTATTTTGGTCAACACAAGTTGAAGAAAATAAGTTTGCCCATAGTTTGATGAATAATAGATGGCTGTCCAAATTTTAATGCAGGTTCATTATTTTTCAAATGGAATTTCTTTATGTTGTGTAACACAGTTGACTTATACTTTGAAAATGTAGATTAGCACTCCCACACATTAAGCATTTTTAGTACAACAGTTTGGTGACCAGTATGAGCACAGGCAATGCCAGTGAGGCAAGCACAACATGGCCATCCGTAATGATGCTCCATTTGCAATGTTACACATGCTGTCTGCATTTCCCTTGCATAGAGGTAAAAATTGCAGCACAAATTCTAAAATGTCTACTCGTCATATATTTTCTCCACCTACTACACAGTCTTGGGAAGTATGTTATGTTCATAATGCACTTAACATTTTTTAAGAGGCATTTTTGAATGCTTTGTCAGCCCATTTTTTTCTAATTATTTTCTCCAGTGTTGCACCGGGACTGGTGCATCACATTGACTCCTGGATTTCATACACTGCTGCCATATCTTGTCTGCTCTTTGTGTTGTTCTTTTTAGACTTCCCATTAAATTCCTATATTTATTTATTTGTTTTTGTTGACTGGGAAAGTTCGGCTAGGTATGACTCCTTTTTCAGAGGAGGCCTGGGAGAAAAGCTCCTCATGTAATTGTACAGGAAGATTGCACATCTTCATTACATATAATCCAGAATGTTCTAGATACACAGGAGATGAAAAATCACATTTTTACAAACTTGACTCCTTGTTAATGATACAGGAAAAGAAGGGAACTGGAAAATAGTTCTAGTCCCCATTCCCTGCAGTGGCAAGATTTTTGGGAGGGACGGAGCTGAATATTTTAGGTAATTCTGTTTTGGTTGCATCTGCCTTAATACTAATGTTATGTTCTTTTCCCCCTTACTATACTGTTCTTTAATTATAGCTCATCTTTCATATAATTAACAGTAGAAACAGAGGTTATACATGATTCTTTAAAACATACTATGCTTGCAGATGTGTATATGTTACCTAAGTAGATTCCATCTATCCTCAACCCCTTTTCTCATTTTGCACAAGGGGTCGGGGTGTCACTTCAGCAGTGACAATCATCTTGAGCCAAGGTTTACACTGCCGGGTGGCTAGCTCTGCCACGGTAGTTCATTTGTACCAATCAGTCTCACACACACACACACACACACACACACACACACACACACACACACACACACACACACACACACACACACACACACTTACCTATGGCCAATTTATAGTGTCCAGTCCACCTACTGCATGTCTTTGGAATGTGGGAGGAAACCGGAGCACCCCGAGGAAACCCACGTAACCACAGGGAGGACATGCAGACTCCGCACAGGAGGCACCCCAGCTGAGAATCGAACTGGAGAATATCTTTGCTGTAAGGCGACAACGCTAACCTATGCACCACCGTGTAGATTATCACATATGAAGTACGTGTAGTTCCAAAATTAGGTACAGTGAAAAGGAATAAATATATTGCATCGACTTTGAGTTGAAGTTTACAAACAGTTGTGATAATGGCATGACAGGTTGTTTAAGAATATGGAGAGGTGGTACATAGAGATTTATTATGGAAATAGAGATGGGGAAAAATAGATGGTTGAAGTGAAGATTAAAATAGAATGAAAGATATGGAGAAAAATATATAGTTGAGAGGATGAGTATGATGTGGGTTAGTTGGAGAGGGTGAAAGATAATTGGGATAAAGGGTGATGTTAAGGAGGGGGTCAATAGGTAGGTAGCATGTTTGGGTGAGAATTTGTTTGAAGGCGAGTAAGGGGTAGTAGTGGAATTTGGAAGAGAGAAAGTTAAAGAAGCATGGATTAAGTGCAACAGTATGTTAGAAAGTTGGAGAAATGATTTTTGTATCTGGTTAGTGTGTGAAAAGTTATTGGGACCTAACCAGGTTTGAAGCAAAGTGGAAAGTCATTAGGACCTAACCAGGTTTCGAGCAATAGTATAGCCAGTTAGTGTTTAAGTGTTGTCTGAGGTTTGTTTTGAAGATGTCTAGTTTGTGTAACTCTTTGATGCACTGCTTACCGTATTTATTTTTATTTTTATTTATTTTTAAAATAAATAAAATAAAGATGTCTAGTTTGTGTAACTCTTTGATACACTGCTTACCGTATTTACATATGTAGTACATGAATGCCACACTCAAGGACCTGAAGTTAATAAACTAAAGAAAAAATGGAGAGGTTGCTTTTCTTGTGTCAGTGTTACACATTCTGTTTGCTTGGTAGTTTAGCTATATACTGCCTCACCTGTACTCAGTGCTGGATTGTGTGTCTAGCGTGTATGGAACTGAAAATTATAAGTGGACTATTTAGCATTTCAACAGCACAGGATTTCAGACTAAAGTGGAAATAGAAATGGCAAATGCTCGTTTCATACATGGGAGCCTGGAGCTTCAGCCCCATCAGTCCAATTTTATTTACTGGGAATTAAAAACCCTTTTTAAAGGATATCCGTGGAGAAAAGCTCCATGGTTACATATACAAAGTTATTTTGGAAAATGTCCAAAACATCTGTTAAAGGACCACTACGGGAAAATAATTAAAAAATATATATTGTGTAACTTTTCCTTACGTTTGGCTCATTGCAAACCTGTATGTACCAGATAGAAGTAGAAAATAAGAATTTGATTCTGTTTGTACCCCTGACTGCCCTCCTGGGGTCAGACATCCTGATGAGAGTTAATTTAGATCTAAAGAAAAATCTAGTACATAATACACTGCAAGTCCACTGTATCTGAGATTATAGTGCCCATAGATGGACTGTCTCATTAGAGTTCCATTCACTTAGAATGGAAAAGCAGAGATGGGAAGCTATTTTTCAGAGGCCTCAGTAAACATATAATTCACTGTCATGCAGTGCCTCTTACAAATGTGTTTGCTGCTGATGTGTTACACATTCTGTGAAAAAGGCTTCCTAAACTACCATCTCTTTGCTGAGATATCAGCTTTTTTTTAGACATTTAACTTTGATCTGTTTCAGTTTCTTCTGCAGTTACTCCTCCTGAAGATTTTAACTGAATTAAATGCACTGTGTGAGAAGTCATACATTAAAGCAAGTCTTTTATACCAAATTAATAGGATGGCAGTTTTGGTGGTTGTACTGCACAATATAGACATGTTAAGATATGTTTTTTTTACATGAAAATGTTACCTAACTGCAAATTGGGAGGTGAAGTGACACTAGATGTATATGCGCGCACACACAGGCATATAATCTATTCCGGGTCTATGTTTAACCATCGCATAACATTTGCAACAAAAACAAACCCTATCCATTGAACGTTCATTCCGTGAACGGGAAAGTAACTAGTTGGCCAACACTTCCCCATCTGCTGTTTTCCCCAGTGTAGTGTAGTCTTGGAGTGGGTTTATATAGTTGGGGATGTGGGGGCACAGGTCCCCACCTGGGTAGATTTGAAATACTGTATTGTGTGAGGCGGGGAAGTGTTGGCCAACTAGTTACTTTCTTTGTGAAAAAATGAATGATTGCTGAATGAACATTTGATGGATAGGGTTCGGTGTTTAGCCATTCAATGCAAATGTTATTTGATGGTTAAACATAGACCCAGCTATTTCTCTATTACACACACACACACACACACACACACACACACACACACACACACACACACACACACACACTCATTTGTTTCTAAACATACATGCATGTAAGATGTATGCTGCACAGATATAATTCATATAGATAGATACATATATACAGATATATTAATTATATTAATTCTTAATTGTAATGTCCTGTTAATTCCTGCTAGTAAAATATTGTATCCAATTATGTATTTTTGCTAGATGTGATAATTGCTTTGAGAGTGTTGATGGAGAAGTATAGAGAATGTCAGAAGGAGTTGCATTGTGTCTTTGTGGATTTAGAGAAAGCATATGACAGGGTGCCTAGAGAGGAGTTGTGGTATTGTATGAGGAAGTCGGGAGTGTCAGAGAAGTATGTAAGAGTGGTACAGGATATGTACGAGGGTAGTGTGACAGCGGTGAGGTCTGCAGTGGGAGCAGGGTTGCCAGACATCCCTATTTGGGCGGGACTGTCCCGAGATCAGCAGCCTGATCCCGAGTCCCGCCCAGCCTCCGCTTTGTTTGTTTTTTTTTTTTTGGTTTTTTTGATTGTCCGGTATACCTGGCATACGGGCCAATCAAAAATTGCTAAACATGGAGCTTCTTGTGTTCCGCA
This sequence comes from Protopterus annectens, assembly GCF_019279795.1. Taxonomy (NCBI): domain Eukaryota; kingdom Metazoa; phylum Chordata; order Ceratodontiformes; family Protopteridae; genus Protopterus; species Protopterus annectens. The sequence continues at coordinate 1,206,918,446 of NC_056743.1, forward strand.
TTAAACCTTTTTTTTTTTTTTGGTCTTCACTTGCCGTGAGAGACCTTCTTTTATTTTTTGTCCCTACCTGGGGGGGGGGCTGGAAATCTGGCAACCCTGAGTGGGAGTGACAGATGCATTTAAGGTGGAGGTGGGATTACATCAAGGTTAAGCTCTGAGACCTTTCTTATTTGTAATGGTGATGGACAGGTTGACAGACGAGATCAGACAGGAGTCCCCGTGGACTGTGATGTTTGCAGATGACATTGTGATCTGTAGTGAGAGTAGGGAACAGGTAGAGGAGACCCTGGAGAGATGGAGATATGCTCTAGAGAGAAGAAGAATGAAGGTCTGCAGGACTAAGTCAGAATGTGTGTGTGTGTGAATGAGAGGGAGAATAGAAGAATGGTGAGGATGCAGGGAGTACAGGTGGCGTAGGTGGATGAGTTTAAATACTTGGGATCAACAGTTCAGAGTAATGGTGAGTGTGGAAGAGAGGTGAAGAAGAGAGTACAGGCAGGATGGAGAGGGTGGAGAAGTGTGTCAGGAGTGATTTGTGACAGACGAGTACCAGCAAGAGTGAAAGGGAAGGCCTGCAAGAGGGTAGTGAGACCAGCTATGTTATATGGGTTGGAGACAGTGGCATTGACAAAAAAGGCAGGAGTCAGAGCTTGACTTGGCAGAGTTGAAGATGTTAAGATTTGCACTGGGTGTGACGAGGGTAGACAGGATTAGGAATAAGTATATTAGAGGGTCAGCCCAGGTTGGAAGGTTTGGAGACAAAGCCAGAGAGGCAAGATTACATTGGTTTGGACATGTGCTGAGGAGGGATGCAGAGTATATTGGGGAAAAGATGCTAAGGATGAAGCTGCCAGGTAACAGGAAAAGAGGGAGGCCTAAGATAAGGTTTATGGATGTGGTGAGAGAGGACATGCAGGTGGTTGGTGTGACAGAGCAAGATGCAGAGGACAGGAAGAAATGGAAACAGTTGATCTGCTGTGGCGACCCCTGACGGGAGCAGCCGAAAGAAGAAGTCTTTATCTTCCCAGGCCTCCACTGAAAATGGGTAATCTCTACCCATTCGGACTTTTCTGGTTACCAAATGTCAAATAAATAAATATATAGATCATTAAAGATAATTTCTAAAGGTGCAAAGCGATCCTTTTTTTTTGTACAAAAAAAGTATTTGCATGAACTTTTGTATGCAAAAGCAATAGTCGTTTCACATCCATGCATTAAAAACCAGTTTTTAAAATATTTCTTTGAACACGGAAGGCTAAATCTAGTAAGCCATGTTTATGGCATTAATATTCATAGGAGGGCAAGGAGTAGTAATGCCATTCTGGGTTTCAGCAATAATACTGCTGGATTAGTATAGATAAGTAATTGTAAATTAGTGACGTAATTGCCAGACTGTTAATTTTTCTTCCAAACTGTTAGTATGTGGTACGTCATGCAGGTGGAGATAAAATTCCTCTTCAAAGTATGTGAGAAGTTAAGTTTAAAAATTGTGTGCTTTCACTTCCCATAATTTAAGGCAAGGAAATGAAAGTTTTATAAAGTACAAGCAGGTTTGTGGATACCTACACAATACTAGAACAATATTATAGGGAAGAAAAACATCCTAAGGGTTGAGTTAAACTGTAGGAAAAGATGGATTTCTGCTTTAATATTATTCAGTTCTATTTACCATGGATATCATTAAAAAAAATCCTAACAGTGAATGTGTGACAGACTTTTACTGTGGAACATCGAGAAGCATGAACTTTTTAATGCCCAAAATGAGGACCATTCTTCGTAATGAAGTATACTTGAGAGGTTTGCTTTCTACAGAGGCAGTAGCAGTCAGGACATAAAACATCACTGAAGGACTACTTTTTCCATTAGGGTAAAATACACAGCTTAACTTAATGAATGACTTGCAGTGACTATTGTTTAGAGTACAAGGACTCAGGAGAAAAGTGCTAAAACTTTCTGTAGGTATCCCTTCCCTATCAGAAGAATATCTGCTTCATGTAAACACTTCAGAATGAAAATAGAGAAATGGTAGGACTGTCCCTTTAAGACGTTCTTTGTGCAGCCAAGGCCGCTGTATGCCTACTAGCATGGAACTACCATTTATGCCTGTGTTCTGTGTAATGTCATTGCATACAATTAAATACTGTCAATGATTATAGTCATGTTGGCATACTGAAAGTACATTTTGCTGTTTACATTAGCAGTTTGCTGTTTTGTGTTTTTTTTTTCTTTCTGTCACTGAAACAGAATTTAATTCATCAAGATAAATGTGTTAAACACAAAAGGGAAAATAGCAAAAATATACTTTATTTCCTGAATCAGCCAAACTTTGGGAAAGTGAGCATGAAATCATAGCTTTGTATGATGCAGTTGTGCCATCCTCCCCACCCCCACATATACCTTTCTTCTGCTGTACATCATTCTGAACTGACAAATCTTACTTACGGTACATTTATCACTGGCTCGGATTACAGTATGTGAAGCCTACACTCTGGAATGGAATGTACTGACATTTACACATATCCAAAGGCAGGAATCACTTGAAGTAATTTACATTTGTTTTTAAAGGGGGAAGAGAAGGAGAGTTTTACTTTTGTCACATTACAAATGAGGGTATAGGAATTTGTATCAGTCATTTTATAAATATGTTGTGGCAAGATGGCTGTAGCATAGTTAAATTTTATTTAGTATCAAAGTTATTTTAAGGTAGATAAAATTAGTATTGCTGTTAAAACTTATTTAGATGACTTTGAAAAACTATGATGTAGAGACTGCAAATAAATGTGTCATGACCTAGAAAGTTGCAGTGTGTCTGTTACAGGATTCAGTTAATGTCCTGAATACAGATATACACGTGCAAGCATGTATGCATAAGTGAATAGTATTTATATTAAAAAATAAATAAATAAAAAATCTTTGGAGATGCCGGGGATTGAACCCGGGGCCTCATACATGCAAAGCATGCACTCTACCACTGAGCTACATCCCCTGATATAGTTTAATGGATGATATCTACTCTGATAAATGATATATGTGTGTATTTGTTATTAAGAGTAGTACACACTGGGTATGTTTTTTAGTTTGCATGTCTTTAAGTATTCCATCTGTTTGTAGTGCTTCTTTTGCAAAAAAATATTGACATACTTTTTCAAGACCTACATATTCACAATTGTCATAGTATCTCTCCAGTTCCTGCTTGTATTTCATATTGACTTTCATAGTTATTTCACAATTAATTAGCTGCCTCAAAAAATTCTCACATTTTTGAAAGTTTTCAGTATTTTTCGGTCTTTTTTTTTTTTTTTTTTTTATTACTGTATACGTTTTTTTTCCTAAAGAGGCAATTATTCCTGTATATAGTGAGAATATGCAGCTTCTAATTCATTGTTTTGTAAAATCATAAAACAAAAGTTTTGATTTTTCTCATTTTTATACAGTTTTCCAATTCAGGCATTCTTTCAAACCCAAAACCACTTCTTATTGTAGTTTATTTGTCGCAAGAAAATGCTTATGTTCATCATTTGATCACTGCTGCAGCAGCCTAAACTACAGGGACAAGTCCTGTCAAAGATCAAATGTCTGGCCAGCCTTGCTTTAGTGCACCTTCCACATGCCCTTATGGCGGTTGGAGCTTGTGAGGAAGTCAGCATAGAAATAGAAGTACGGATACCAAACTCAGAACATTTTTACCATTGAAACAACCAGCAAATCTTGCTTACTACTGTGACTTTTCTGGTTCGACAGGCAGTCAGTTTTTCATCACAGTGAGCAGATAAGTACCCCATTGGGAACTTCCTTCCATTTTATGAGAAAAATCTGCAAGTTCTCTCTGAATTTATGTCTAAAAAAATGTGGAAGTATTCTTGTGGTCAGCAGTCTCCCTATAAAGATTACAACATGCATGTTGTTTTTTGTGGTGTCAGTGGCACAACAGCACACTTCCCTTTGGTGCAGAAGGCTGTGAGTTTTATTCCCACACTAGGTAGAGTGATTAACAACACTACAGTACCACATACTGGGGTTGCTGCATTCCTGTGTGTGTTGTCATTTGAATGAGATGTTAAACTGAAGCTGCATTTGCTTAAATTTCTGGTAGCTCAGGTGGATGTGAAAGACCCCACTGCACCTATTGAAAAGAGTAGGGAAATTTCCCTGATGTCCTGGACAAATTTCCCCCAGTAGTGTAAAAACCACCTCAGGTGTTCCCTGAAAAGAGGCTTCTAGCTTACTGGGAGTAACCCATTTAACAAAGGAAAAATTATAAATAAAAATTGTTTAGGTGAAAAACATATTCAGTTCTGTTCAGTTTGTAGAACTATTACACCTAAAACTCTTAGAAGCAAAGTTCTTTCATGTTACATTTAGAATATCAGTGGTCAAAGGCACTTACCTGTAGAGTAGTGGAGCAGAATTTCAGTTCCTTAGATGTCCCTCTCGTCTTCCCAAGAAAAGAAAAGTATCCAGGGAGGCTTCAGTTACCAGTCTGACACCATCAGCCAGCAGCTTTGCTGTAGCCATGTTGAAGCCTTTTGTCCGTCAGCTTCTCTTCGCTCTTCAGGCATTCTTCCTCTTGAATCTGCTAAGGGCCGAAAGACACGTATATCCTCCAAGGCTGTTTAGATGTCCATTTCGGGCAGGGGAGAATCACTGTTGTCTGGAATGAGGAGGGAATGGACACTTCCTTTCAGGGTCATATTGAGGAATCTTATTTCTGGGGTGATGACCATACATCAAAGCACTCCAGTTCTGTAGGTACTTCAAGGAAAAGGAGGCACAAATTCAAGCTTTACTTCTTTCCCTTTATTCCCTTCAGTTAAGGAAGTGAAAGATGATTGGTTTACCTTTGCTAAAGGTTTATTTAAAGCCTCTCAGTCTTTACAATCTGAAAATTCTCAGTCCAACAGGAGGTAAACCATCCCTTCATCTTCTGATTCAGATTCTCTGAGGTACAGGATATAGATATATGTTGCATCATTAGTTTCTACAGCAGATAACTGGGAACGTGAATCTGAGGAAACTGTATCTTAAGACTCGTAAGTGGGAACAGAAATAAATGTCAGAGAGCCACCCTAAGATGTTATGAGTCGTTGCATGTAGATTCTGCTTAGCCAGTGGCCATTACCACTGTTTTAGCTGAGCTCTTTATATAACACCACTAATGCTGTGTCTCTAGAGCAGCTGCCACATGATCAGCTATGAGATTTACTCTTATGTGCACTCAAGAGTTTGTCATAGGATGTGAAAGCAGAGATTTTTAATGCAACTCTTATCACAAAAGAGCAATTTGGATCATCATCTGCTCAGGTTATCAAGAAATTTGATGAAAGGGGATGGTTTATCCAAGGGAGGTTACTCAGATTTTTCAGTCTGCCATCCTCAGATATATCAGAAATTTTCCCTCCAGCCCAGGGCCTTTTTATAGGAAACAGTACAAACAATCTCAACAAAAGACAGGAAACAAATGTTCAGAAAGGAGTAGCAAGGGTAGGGTGGGGTCTGAAAAGAAAGGAGAACCTCCCAAGGACAGTCTAACAAAAGCAGATTGAACAGTCTCTTCCCCTTTCCTTCTTGGCACCCCATAAAGCTTTCCCAAAACTCATGGGTTCATTTTCTTCTAACACAAAATTACATCAGACACTTAAGTTTTAAGAATTGTACAAAAAGACTACAGTTGGCAGTGGGACTCATTTTCATCATTTCAAGGGCTTTCTCTCCATCTTTCCACTCAAACCTCATCATTTCCTTTTATCTTGGATCAAATGCTGTCTTGTGGAGGAATAAAGACTGTCCACCGAATCAAAAAGGACAGTGGTTTTTACTTAGTGATTTTTCAGGTGCAGAAGGAAAAAAAGACTATGAAAACCCATGCTAGATCTTTCCTTTCTGCATATTAAGATCCCAAAGTTCAAAATGCTTTATCTACAGTATCTGTTAGTACTTATTCCTCCTTTTAGTTTCCTGGTAAATGTCTTTCTGTTTCACTATTGCAGTATTCCTTACAATTGGGATCCCCTGCAAAGGGTGACCTGATGTCCAGCCAGTATACCAAAGCCTTTAGGTTGCTACAGGTACGGCGTACGTCATTCCCGCATACAGCATAGGGCATAAAGGTGACATCCAGATGTACCATACTCAGAACTTCTCTGCTGTCAGTCCGAATGCCATCTTCGATTGTCAGTCTGAATGCTCATTTTGTTTGCTGGTTTACCAAGCCGTTTTTTCAGATAAGTGCCCCATTGGGGTTTTGTTCTCATCTTTTTTCCTTTGTTTTTGTTGCTTGTGGGGTTCATGTCATCCAGAAAGGGTAAATGCCATTCTGGGAGACAGATTCCCCATAAAGATCATCACAAGCAGTGTTTATTTTATCTGTGTGCTTCCCATGACCATAAGTCCTGTTCTAATTGCCAGGCTTTTGCCCCGAAGAGACTGCATAGTCAGCTTTCTTCTTTGGCCATAAATATAGAAAACCAACACCTTAAGATTTTGGCAAAAGGCACCATGGAAGGATCTTCCCACTTCGAGGGTCAGCCTTTCCATGAAGAAGAAGGCCAAGAAAGCTAAGTCAGATTCTTCAGCTCTCAAGGTTAGTGAAAACCCAGAAGATTGCCTGGTTCCTTTGTTGGATTCCAGTGCCATGACCACTTTGGAGGCCAGCATGAATCCAGCTTCATGCAAATCCCTGAAGGCCTTGCAGACATCTGTTTTACATGTTTGGGAGGAAATGCTGCTGATTATTACTGAAAGGCCTAGGGGTGTTCCTCAGGTTTTGGTTGGGGGGAGGTACCGACTACCATTATTATAGAGTGTCATATGGGGTCTGAGCCTTCTAAGTTTTTCAAGGCTAACATCCTCTTAAAGAAGAAACAAAAAACTTAGCATGTTTCTCCTGCTCCTAAGGACCCTCAGAATAAATGGCAGAATTTCACTCGAGGTTTGTTTAATGCCTTTAGCGCTTTGAAGGCTCCTCAGGGAGTTTCTTTTCCAGCTCCCCATTGGTCTTCTACTTCTCCTAAGAGGCCTAGGGAACAACATTCCCATGAGGAGGAGGAGGAATCCCTTGCCTATTCTTCCCAGATTCCTTATCCCTTAGACTGTGGTTCTGAGGAAGACGAGTCCACTAGTCCTGGCTATCATTTTGAGGAGATTTCCTCTGGGGACACAATTTCCAGAATGATGGAATTTTTCAAATAGGCTTCTGCACGGGTGTCTGAGGTTCAGAAGAGGTATTATGAGCTTCTGCAAATGGACTGTCCTGAAGGGAAGACCTTTTCTTTCTCTCTCTTGGTGACTTCTCAGGTGGCTCGTCATTCTGTTAAATGCAGTTATGATGCAGAAAATGCTTCTTCTAAGGCAGCTGTTTTTGATTCTTTGCTGAGGAGATATTCCTGGCTTTGGCTTCAACCTTTGCCTCATGATATTAAGCCTAAGTTGAAGGTCACTCCTCTGGGTAATGAGCATTTGTTTGGTGCTGCTGCTGCTGCAGAATTGTTCAAGTCCCTACAGGAAAAGGGTAAGGCCTTACAAGATTTAAAGTATATCTTTTGCTTCTCATGTACCTAAATTCCAAAGGAATTAACCTAATAAGCCAGCCTTTTTTTGTAGGCAGTCTCACCCTCCCACCAGAGGTAAGAAGGGTGGTAGAAGGGCTCCTCTTGCTAAGGTTACCCAGACTACTTTAGCTCAGAAATATCCTTTTCCTGATGAAACAGGTGCTGTCTAACTATCCTGTTCTTAGCCACATTCCTGTTTTTCCTGTCTTTCCCTGTCCCTTCCTGTTTGGTTAAAGATTACTCAAGATTCCTGAGTTCTTTCCATCATTTTCCAAGGGTATTACGTTAGTCTGGAAATCATTTCCCCCTTTCATGGGCATTCCTCAGCCCCCTCAGAAACAGTTAGCCCTTTTTCCAGAAGTGCTTCAGGGTCTTTTGACTCGGGGAACCATTTAGGGAGTTCCAGTTTCTCAAAAGGGGAAGAGGTTTTATTCCGGAATGTTCTTGGTCCCCAGAAAAAGGACACTTGGAGACCCATTCTGGATCTCTCTCACGTAAACAGTTTTCTGAAGGTGCCTTCCTTTTGGATGCTCTCTCTTCATACTTTGTTTCCTGTGCTGCTGCTTCAGGCTTTTCTAGTTTCTCTGGACCTCAAGGATGCTTATCTTCATATCCCTGTTCATCCTGTTTTCAGGAAGTTTTTTACTTTTCTCTGTTGCTTCCTTGCATTTTCAGTTCTCTGATTTGTCCTTTGACCCCTCTACAGCTCCAAGGGTATTTGCCAAATGCCTCACTCCTGTGATTGCTTTTTTTGCAGGCTAAGATGGTTACAGGTCTTTCCCTAGCTAGACAACCTACTTTTTCAGGCCTCCTCTCTAGAGATTCTACTGCAGCATCTTCATTTTGCCATTTCTCTCCTGCAAAGTCTTGGGTTCACAATAAATTTCCAAAGGTCCTTCCTGACTCCTTCACAGGATCTTGCTCTTCCATTAATATTAATATTTTGGTCATTTTTGCTTGTCTGCCTATAGATCCCCCTTTCTTATGAATACCAAGTGAAACAGTTTCTGAAAGGGATATAACTTGTCCATTCACCTGGGAGTAAGGTGTCTCCTTTATGGGATCTTAACTTTGTACAGAAAAACTGACACTGCTTCCTTCTGAACCAGCTCACAAGGATGATTTATGTTTCTTATCATGAAAAACAATGTTTCTCATTGCTCTAACTTCTGCAAGAAAAATATCTGTATTGCAAAACCTTATGATGTCTCAGCCCCATCTCCTGTTTCATGAGGATAGGATATCTTGGAGAACCAATCCTTCTTTCATGTTAAGGTGGTTTTAGAGTTTACCTTGAACTGATTTATTAAATTCCCACTATTCTTTCTGGAACAAAAATAAATAAATAAGGGGAGAAAACTCTGCATATCGTCGTTTGCATACAGCTCAGGTGCTGTATTAATAGGATAAAAAAACTTCTGAAATTCTAATCAGTTGTTCATTTCTTAGGAAAGAAGGTCCAGTTAGTTTCAGAATGGGCTATTTCTAAATGGTTGTCCCATCCCATTCAGTATTGTTGTTCATTTCTTAGCAAGTTTCTTTCTGACAAAATCAGATCCCACTCTACCAGGGCTATGGCCTTTTCTGCTACCTTTTACGAAGGGTGGACTCTAGAAATATTCTCTTCGCAGCAATTTGATGCTCTGTCCAGGGATGTCGGGAGGCGTACTGACTGTACGCATTTCAGTCCAGTGTTTGCGTGGAGGGGGTAGCATAAGGCAGGCACTAGGATCTAGGAGAAAAAGCTAAAGTAGTGTCTTCTTCTTTAAGGATGGTCATGTGTTCGTTGTATGCACGCTAACGCGGTTGTAAGCATATTTTTCACTCGCGCGCAATTTAAAATAGACGTTTCATTGAGACAGAAGGTAAGTACGTAAAATGAATGGTTTGTGTATGTGTGTGTGTATACACTTAATTTATGTTATTTATTCTACAGGTTCCGTTTGTTTCTGTATGAGTGAGAAAGTGTGTGTGTGTGTGTGTGTGTGTGTGTGTGTGTGTGTGTGTGTGTGTGTGCGCGCACATGTATACACTTATGTTATTTATTCTACAGGTTCCGTTCGTTTCTGTATGAGTGAGAAAGTGTGTGTGTGTGTAAGCTGAACTAGCCATTCTGTTTGAATGAGATATAAAGTGCGTGTGTGTGTGTGTAAACATTTGTATAGTATTAGGATGATGCATAAAAGCAATGCATTGGCCAGACATGTTCTTGAATTTGGCCCTAGTCATACTTTTAGTTTTAGGATTGTAGAACAAGTGAGTGTTAACATTAGAGGAGGAGATATTAGGACACATACTGAAAGCAGAGAGAATATCTGGATCATGAAGTTTAGATCTGATGTTTTCCCAGGACTTAATGCCAAGTTATCAGTCAAACCCTTCCTGAAAATGAGGAGGTTGAAAGGCCACTGATAGTTTCATGTTCCATACCTAGATCTGTCTCTTTCTGTTCATCACCTCCCTTTTAGCTATCCCATTTATTCTATTACTCACTTGTTCACATATTTTTACAAGCTATACATTGCCACATTGTCTCCACCAGTTTTACATGATGTGTCTGATAAATATGCTGTAGATATGTGATTGTGTTTTGTGCTTCATGTTTTTAAATAGTGTATATCATTTTTATGCTAGTTGTTTTTATTGCTTATGTCCTTTAGCTGTATATTTTAATTGAGTGTTAATTAAATTGAGTGCTTTTTAATTGAGAGAGTTCCCGCCTAGGACGATATTTAAATCTGTTAGCGTTAGTATTGAGTATGAGTCTGAAGAAGCCACGTAGGTGAAAGCGCTTACTCGATCTACAATAAACTGTTTTTTACGCACTTCAGTGATCGTGGATGTTTTTTACTATATCAGCAAAATTGTTGCAGTTTATCCTTGCACATTAGAGAATTTGTGAAGTTCATCTTGGAGATAATATTTTACGTTTACAGTTCCTGCCGTGTTCACCTCCTCTTGCCTATTTTTATCCTTTAAATTTACTATTAGTTGTTCTGGAGGAGTGGTTTACTCTGCTATTGGAATATACCCTTTTATTTTTCAAGAGTATTTATATTGTTGATGAGTAGGTTCCAGTATGTATTAAAAAAAAAATGAAATAGTTTTGTTAACTGTGTATTTTTTAGATGTGTTGGTAATCTCTTCACTCTCTTAAGTTCTCTGATAAATGCTGATTAATTTGTGTCTTTTGCATGCATACTCCAATCATAAGAAACTTTTCCAAATTTTCTGGAAGTTGAAGTATTGACTACTTCAAACAGTTGTTCTAGTTGTCCAGTTGTAGTGTCATCAGCACAGTATACACGGACACATACTGTGATGTCTGTTGTTATTTACGTCCATTTATGGAGAGTGTTGTTGTTTGTTGAAAACTGTAGCTTTCCCCATTTTTGTAACATTTCTTGTCTTGCATCAAAATGTTTCTTAGCTGTATAAGTTAAATTTCCAAGGTGTTCTAAACTGTGATGATACTGTTCTAAAAAGGCTATTGTTTTGTACTACATCTGGGAGTTTTGTGTCTCCTAATGGCTAGAAAATCATTAATAATTTTCCATTCTGCTGCTTCCAACCAATCCTGCCATCTTTGATAAAAATATCTCATATCTAAATGAGGGTTCAGTGTAATTTACTGTTTTGAAACCTCTTTATTAATATGACCTATATAGTGATATAAGTGCAAACTGAATTATAAAAGAGAAAACAACTCATTACAAAGATTTTTTTCACCCATTATACAAATATGAGTTTGGTCTTAATTATCCAATTTAACATTACACAGAGCTACCTGAACATTATTCTGTATGCATTGTTCCCATATATTCCATTTATTTCATATTATCATATATCCAAATAAGCAGGTGGGATAGCTATTATATGCTGATACCACCTGACCAGATCTCTTTATAAGAAAAGGTATCTGTAATTCAATAATGGAGAGATTCTTATTGCCTTATTCAAGCTAAAGTCTTATAAGACCATATATATATCATAGCCTTATATATTCTCCTTGGCAGTAACATCAACACAGCAGAGGATATACTGCCCTGGGCATTTTAGTATACCCCCAAAAACCATCAGCCATGGAGTCCTTAACATAGACTGGACCCAAATTATATCCGATACCCCCCTACCAGTATTAACCTGTATGGTTTCTCTGAGCTCATAAATACACCAACAAAATATAACAAGCCCTCCACTAAGGCCTCTGTCATAGACAGGATTCTCTCAACTAAACCCAGTAATATCTGTAACAATGGCACACTGACAACCTAATTGACCAGCTGCCCAGTTTTTGCTAACAGGCTTGTATTTAGTCCAATAAAACATCACAGATACAAGAATGTGTGTAACTTATCTAGTTTTAATGTAGACAGTTTTATCTCCCCTCTCAAGCAATATGATTGGAATATATTAAAAATCTTACTTTGGTTGCAACCACCTTCAAATATGCTCCCATCAGGAGAAAAAGAGAATTAAACTTAATCCAGCAACATGGTTGTCTAAAAACAGTAGGCGATGGTGATTAGAGGCAAGGCATGAGAAAACTGGCACACCAACAAATCCCAGGAAAAAACTATACTACAGACTGATAAGAAGTAAAATGCATACACAGTACAAGGTATGACAAAAAACTCCACTACTTTAAAATACAGCTGGCACACCAAAATAACCCTAAAAATTCTGGATATCAGTCCAAAGTCTTCTAAATCCAGTCCAAAGTCAACAGCCCTCTCCTCCCCAGAAGACACTTCAACAGTTGCTAATAACTTTAACAAATATTTCCTTCAAGCTGTAGCCTCACTTACCAAAGACAACCCCATTATCAAACCAATCCATCTCTAGTCACAAAACCCCATAGAAGCCCACTTCTCACTCATACCTGCCCCTACCTCCACCATAAGAAAATATCTCCTAAAACTGAAAACTACAAATTGTGCTGCAGATAGCCTTCCTCCCAAATGTCTAAAAGTTGCAGCAGAAGCTCTGACATATCCAGTATCTGTACTAATAAACATATCCTTTCTAGAATCTCATCTCCCAGCTATTTAGAAGAAGACTTACATACATCCACTTCATAAAGGAGAACCTTATGCTGACTGTTCCAACTTCAGACCAATTGCCATTCTGTCACTATTGTCTAAAATGTTAGAAGTGTATCCATTCCCAATTACTGCAATACCCAACCTTAAACAATCTTCCCTCCATCATACAACATGGTTTTCGTCCCAACCATAGCACCACTACTGCCCAACTCTTCTTCTGTACCTCTGCTCTTCTCTACTCTGTTACCAACTTTCACTCTATCTTTATCCTCCCCAACTTCTACCTATGCCTCACTTAACTCCTTTATTACTACTCATTTCATTTGTATCTCCAAATTAAATCAACCTTTTGCTATCCACTCTTTGTAAATAATGCAGCACTCTGTGTTGTGACATCTATCCTACTGCATAGTTATTTATTTAGCTATATCTGTATAGAGTATAATTGGTATAGGAAGCCTTGCTACTATATGCATAGTTACGATCTTATCCATTTTAACATTGTAAAATTTATTTTACTTGTATTTTGTCTGATGTTTTCATTGTTATATAACTTATAAAATTTTGATTGTAGTCTCCAGCTCACAGTCAAAACTTCTGATTGGCCTTATCCTGTTCTGTGACTTTTCCCTTCCAAGTTATTTGCTCCCAATGCATTGTATTCTTTCCTAATTTTCTGCAATAAATTCCAACTCTCTCTTGCCTATTTTCTGTGCCCCTGGTTGTAGTTATACCTACTGTTAAAATTTCTTTTGTCTATTCCCATGCTGGCTTAGATCTTAAACCATTTTTTTTATTTTATAAATGTAGTATTCTGCATGATTGCTGCTGTTCTTTAATACCTGCAGAATCCTACCATCTTTTTTCATGACCACCCCCACTTCAACATAATTTCTTTCTACTTCAAGTTGTAGTCTTTTGCATACATTATGAATAATAGGCATTATCTCTGTAACTGTGTACTATTCCCTCAAGTCTGGTAATCCTAAACCATCTTGTTTGGTGGGGAAAAACAGCTTCTCCCTTGTAACTCTTGCCCTCTTTCCCCCTCACATAAATTAATTCAATTATTTATTAATTACGGATCACGGATTTTCCTCTTGTTGGCAAAAATGTACCTAACCTGTATGTAAAACTAAATGGATTAGAAACATTTGCACTGCTGTACCATACCATCCACAGTCATTGTCAAGAGTTTCCAACTTCTCAGTTTTTGTATTATCTTTTAAGTCTCTTCCCACATTTCCTTATCTGACATAATAGAATCCTTTTTAATCCCTATACTTTAAATACTTTGTCTTACCATGTTCCCGTAAATATGGGTGTTGCTGTGTCAGTTCATGTGTAGGAGCATAGTTTACTGCTATAGCCTTGGATTTATTCCATTTATTTTGTATCTTAAAAAAATTGAAATTATCTCAAAATGCTCAACAGCACTGAAATATTTTCTGGATTTATTGAATGCAAAATTATATCATCTGCAAATAAGTCTAACTTTTCTTGAGTACAGTACCAATTATACCCTTGGGTTTAGGAGTCTCTCTTTGCTAGTGGCTCTAAGTGTAAAGTAAATAAGGACATCCCTTCCAGATTTCTTTGTTCAAACACAGCTCAGATTGTCAGAGAGAGGAACCCTTCCACCTTGATTATTGCCTATGACCCTTTATATAGCTTCCAATTAACCCCATTATTCTATCAGGAAATGCAGGTGTTGCCGTTGCTCTACCCATAAAAGTCCAGCGTACTCTACTGAATGCCTTCTCTGCATCAAGAACCACCATTATTTTGCACTCTATGCCCCTTTGAATCATCGTCATTCTATTAATGTTGTCAGATGTTTTCCCTCCCCTCCCCTAAACCACACTGATCCATATCTATCAGTTTTAGCAGCATGTTATCCATTCTTTTAACTAGTATACACATACATGCTTTGTAATGATAAGTTAGAATTGAAACTGGTGTATATGAATTTGGATTTAACAAGTCTTTGCCCTCTTTAAGTAGTACAGCCACTATAGTTTTCTTCTAGATGGTGATATTGTTCCTCTTTTTAAATTATTGTTAAACAAGATCTTCCAGATTTTTATTCCTTTTTCCCCCTCCTCCTTCCAAATTTTTATAGGAATACCATCTGCTCCTGGAGACTTTCCTGTCGATTGATTATACATTACCATTTTATCTCATACCCTCCCATTTTAGCTATTAATTCTTGACTCTTATCTTCCTCTATCCTTGGCATCAGTAGCATAGCTACGGCAGAGCAAAGCTTCAACTGCCCAAGACACAAAAGTGTTGGGGTGCAATCTGCCAATCCCAGTAACTCTTTAATAGGTTCATAGGTAGGTACTAGGCTATTGGTCCTAGGGCTTATACAAGCCTAGCCAAAAAGGTACCCTGGCTTTCACCACCCAAGAAAATTATTTTCCTGTGCCCCTGTCAAGCAGAACCACAGAAGTGATCCCCAGGGTGAATTTCCTATTACCCATCCAATCATCAAGATTTTTCTTGAAGAGTGCTAATGAGGAGCTCTGTTTGACATGGAGAGGTAGTCTGTTCCAAAGTATGGGAAGTCTCTGGGACAGGAATCTATCCCTCCAGCATGTTCTGTTTATTGTGGTAACAAGGTTTAGGTCCTTAGAGCGTGTAGCTCGGAGGGATTGAGATTTCTTTAAGTGGAGCATGTCCAACAGCTCTGGGTTTGACACAGCTTTGTATGTTAAGCAGAGATCGCCTCTGAGTAGGCGATATGCGACGGAGTAAAGCTGGAGTTTTTTGAGATGGTCTGTGTAAGGCATCTGTTTGAGGTCAGTAATCCTCTTTGTGAGGTATTTTTGCGGCTTTTCCAGTTGTTGTAGATGTCTTCTGAGGTACATACCAAAATAGGCGTTGTACTCTATAATGGGTCTAATGAGTGATGAGTAGAGGGGAACAATGACCTCTTTTTTTCGGGATGAGAAACCATTTGTGATGAGGTGTGCCACGTAGAAGGATTTCCTGACCACTGTGGCGATGTGATTATCAAAGGAGAGACTACTGTCCACCTCTGTCCCAAGGTCTCTTATCACACTTTCGTTAAGTAGACTACCACCTATGTGGTAGTTCATGGGTACAGAGCTTTTACCAAAGGGGATGACAATACACTTTTTGACATTGAGCTTGAGACCATGGCTTTGACACCAGGCATCTGTCTCAGTGAGGCCCTTTTGTAGGATGTCCACATCGTTAGGAGTTTCGATTATGGCTCCTAGTTTGCAGTCATCTGCAAATTTAGTTAGCCAAAGACCTTCTGTGTTAGCCTGTACTTCAGGGAAGTAGATACCAAACAGGAGAGGACCCAGGACTGAATCCTGTGGTATTCCACTTGTCACTGGTCTGAAGTCTGATTTGGAGTCTGCTACTTTCACAGTGTGGGTTCTGTCAGTAAGCCAGTTGGCAACCCATCTTGTGACATAGGGATTTATACCTAGTTTAGTGAGCTTATCTATAATTCCAGACTGGGGGATGGTGTTGAACGCCTTGGCGAGATTTAGATAGGCTGTGTGAACCACCTTACCCTCATCTATGGCTTTGGTGACTACTTCAAAGAAGTCTATCAGGTTTAGGAGACATGATCTGCCTTTTACAAACCCAAACTGTGTGGGGTCCAGAGTTTGGAGATCTCCAATGTCTTTGTTTATGAGTTCCATGATGATACGTTCCATGGCCTTACAGACCAGGCTCGTCAGGCTAATGGGGTGGTAGTTCCTGGGGTCTATTGTGGCCCCCCTTTATGGAGTGGGATAACTGTCGCAGTGCGCCATTCAATGGGCACAAAGCCTGAGGCGAGGCTATGATTGAACATGGTACTTAGGTGGGGTACCAGTTCATTCTGTAGTTCATGTAGAAGGCAGCCTGGGATGTTGTCAGGTCCCATGGATGCTGTGTTCTTGGCTTTGGAGAGTGAGGTTTTTACCTGTGCAGCTGTGATTATAGGAACTTTGCATTCTTCCAGTACAAAGATGGACCCTTTAGGGGGTGAGAGGGGGGTAAAATTAGCACTGAACCTATGTGCCAGGATGTTGGCAATATCAGTTGGTTCTGTATATTTAGTGTCATTGTGCTGTAACTCAGAGCAGATCTGAGTGTTGCCATTGAGATTCTTGGCATAGCTATAGAATCCCTTGTAGTTGTCTTTAGAATCAGTGGTGATTTTATTTTCATAACTAGCTTTGGAGGATTTTATGAAGGATCTCAGCTTCTTACTGACGCTAACCAGGGAGTTCCTCCAATCGTGGGATTTTACTCTTTTTTGCAACAGTTTCTTTCTTCTGTTGTAGAGTTTGTTTATTGTAGAAGACCACCAGATTGGCTTCTGTTTTTTGGAGGATAGCATCTTGGGTCTGTTAGGGATAGCACGATCCATGCACTCGTGTAAGTGCTTATAAAGTGCATTTGTGTAGGATTCAGCAGTCGTACCTCTATTGTCCATCTGCATGGGTGCCGTGAAGTTTGCCACTTCTGTCTTAAGAAGCGTGAAGTTGGCTTTGGAGAAATTTTTTACGGTTGTTTTCCTAATGGGGGGTGGGAGCGGGATGTGGATGTCTAGGGTGATTAGTTTGTGGTCAGATCTGACCAATGAGGAGCTGACCTCTGGTGTGGAACACCGGTCACCCATGTTGGTGATGACCACGTCTAGGATATTGCTGCCCCTGGTTGGGGGTATGGATAAGTTGATCTTAGGCGTTGGAATTGATGATTTCCAGAAAACGTTGAGCAAAAGAGTTGGTACATGAGTAGTTTTCCCAGTTAATGGTAGGGTAGTTGAAATCACCCATTATTAGAGTGTTGGGTTGTACCTTAATATTTTCCAGTGTATCAAGAAAAGAGGAGTGGGAATCCTGGGGCATGGTGGGGGGGTCTGTAGCAAGCTACAGTCTGGATTGCGGTTTTGCCCAGAGTTAGTTGAACTTGGATAATCTCGGATGCATTATGCTGAGCAACTAGCTTGGAGGTGTGGATATCCTTAATGAATATGGACATGCCTCCAACTAGCTTGGAGGGTGGATATCCTTAATGAATATGGACACGCCTCCACCTTTAGTGTTTTGGCCCGGGTTTGGTGGCTGAAAGGTGAGGTATGAATTATAGCCTGGTAATGCAGGGGTGCTCTCTCTGGAACTTTGAACCAGGTCTCTGTCACTGCACAGATGTCAATGTTCTCCATTTTAAGGAGTGCCTTGAGTGAGTGCATTTTGAGGTTTAGACTTCTAGCATTGAGTAGCATTACCCTCAGATTTTGCTTGCTTGTACCTGTTACGATGGTGAATTTGTCATTTGAACCTTGCCTAAAAAAGGCACTATAGGGGTGGCAAGAGCCTTTGCCAGTATCCGGAATCCCAAGGGCGACAGGTGCAGGCCATCTCTGGCAAAGCAGCCTGGTCTGTCGATCATGTCATCCCAGGCAGACAGATACTGTATTCCCTTAGAATGACACCAGAAGCTTAGCCAATTGTTGAAGTCAATCATTTTGTCCTTGTACTGTGGTATCATTCTGGGTGATGGCAGGATGCTACTCAGGGCTAGGGTCATACCTGCCTGGGCTACAAGATCGGAGAGCTCCTCCGTGTCTCTTTTCATGTAGTCCAGGGAGGTACGTCTCAGGTCATTCACACCAACGTGGACAATGACAGAGTCATATTTGTACTTGTTGTGGAGTGACCTGAGTGCGTGCGTTATGTGACGGATCCTGGCACCTGACAAGCAGCTGACAGTAACTTTTTCCTTGTTTAGCCTGGTGAGTGGAACATCAGTGTGCCTGACTGTAGAGTCACCTATGACTAGAGTGTTGGGTACGTTATGCTTTATGAGCTGTAGTTGAGTGGCACACTGAGTATATGGGCTGTGTGTCATTTGGGTTGTGTTGGGGGGTGGAGGTTGCTTGCATTTCTGCTTTGGAGGTCTCTGTTGTTTGGGCAGATTTATACTGAGAGCCTCCGCGAATGTAGGTGTGTGTTTTGTGCTTCTGTGTGTGTGTTTTGGTGGTGTAGGTTTTGAGGGACTATGTGATGAGTGTGGTGCAGTGGAAGTGTTTACCTTCTCCTCTTGACTGTCTAGGCCAGTCTTTGGTGAAGAGAGCTTTTCTTCCAGTTTGGCTATGTAAGTGCATCTCTCACAGGTCGTAGTGTTGGGTCGTAGGTGGAGAGGGTTGTCTATGTACATGAAGCAATTGCTGCATTGTCCCAAGATGCCCAGATTCATCAGGTAGACAGGAGAAAACACCGGGAGCTGACCTTTAGACATGTCTGAATAGGTGCTTATTTATTAAGTACTAAAAACTGTTTTCCTCTAGACAAGTGAGGAAAGCTGAGTGCTGTAGTAATTTGTAACTTATTTAGTGCTTACAATGAGTTCTGAACAAGTGCTGAGCTCAAAGAAACAGATTTGAGTGCTAAAACTAAAAAGCTGGCTAGTTGCAAGGGAAATTTTGAAGAACAGACTTTATGGCACCAGGAATAGTTTAACCCCGATTAAGTGTGTGTGTGGGGGGGCTTAGGAGCTCACAAACAGTCCTGGACACAGCAAATCTGTATCTGGACAAGACCTGCACCAGGAAAGGGGGAAGCAAGCCAGTATTGCATTTGTGGTCAAACCTGAGCACTGTAGTGCTCCATTTGTGGCCTAAACTGTAGCAACTTCTTGCTACAGTGTAGTAAGCAGTTTGTTACAGTTTAAAAGGAAAATGCATCTCTCTTTTTTTAGCTGAAATCTAAGTGCTGTAGTGCTCTGTGTGGAGGATAAACTGTAGCAAGCAGTTTGTCTGTTGGGATATTATTCCACATTTGCTTTTTGGCAGGGTATAGGATGTCACCATGTGAGTTGTTTGATTTTTCACTTCTGTAATTCATGTGCTGTTTTTAGTTGAGAAGAAATAAGAAGTTGTGTGAAGTCAATCCACTGTAATAGATTGTGTTATTCAGTGATGGACTCTAGTTTTTTAGGTTGGTGGTGTACTTGGCAGTTTTGTTATTGCATAGTTGGAGTTTGGCTAGTTGCACTTGCCATAGGCTTGTAAATATAGTAGAGGCATATATTATGTTTGGGACTAAGAGGACAGCTGCAGTGGCACCAGACATTGCAGCTACCTCTCTTCCATGGGAGCTTGGCATCCGTTGTTCATCAGATGTCATACATAAACCTAAAGCCACTCCTAAAAAAGTGGTGACCACCCAACGTAGGCCTGCTCACTCCCATTCCCAGGTTTACCAGCAGACTTTTGTGAGAATGACTGAAGACCTAATATCTCTTGTTAGATACAGGCAAAACCTACTCCTGGTAAAAGAAAAAGGGACACCTATCCAGAAGACTTTTCTGACCCTCTTGAGTCAGATGAGGATTTTGACTAGGAGTATTCTGTCATTGAAGAAGGTGTCTCCATTGCCTCATTTGGAGATTCGAACTCTGTGGAGAACCTGGCTTCTCTCTCCCCTCCTGAGGATATTTCCTTTGGGGAAGCCCTGCACATATTGAGGGAACACTTCCAGTGGGAAGCTCAAGATTACCTTCAGTCCAAGAAAAGTATTAAGGAATTTCTAAACCTCCCAAAACATAAATCCCTTGCATACCTCATGTTTTAGAGGTGGTGGATGATGTATTTCAGGACTGTTTTTTGAAACCGGACTCCCTGCTTACTGCTCCTAGCAAACCTGACAGGTTTTATAGGGTTGCAGATTCACACAAACATCTCTTCAAGAACCCTGTAGCTGGCCCCGAGGTTGTGACCCCTGGCCATAAGGGAGTCAAAGCTAGCGCCTCCAGAAAAGCTTGCCCACCGATTAAGAAAGTAGGGCTCTAGAAAGATTTGGCAAAAAGATTTACACATCTGCTACCCACTCTTTGAGGGCCTTGAATTGCCAGTTCCACATAATTAAATACAAAGAAATGTAGTGGATCAGATGAAGCAGAAACTAATTACTATAGAGAACAAGTCTCTCTCAAAAGAGTTACTGTACCTTTGTAATTTCTTCTCCCAGGTAGCAAAACACTTCCTACACTGCAGCTACAGGCTCTCTCAGAAGGCACACTTGGCTGAGGGAGCAGGCCCTCTCAGAACATGTAAAATCTAACCTCCTAGTCACCCCCTTGGATGAGGACTTTCTCTTTGGGCCCAAGGCTGAAGTTGTAATAAAGAAAATGGAGGATAAGGCCAAATCCATGTAGACTATTACTGACTTTTTTTTTAAGTACAACCCCCATGTTTCAGCAGAAATTACCCTTCCTTCCCTATCTAAAGCTAGGCAAAGAAAGCCACATAGGGAAAGGAGCCAAAGGCAGCATCAAAGGCCCAGGCAATGGCATTGAGAAGTAACAAGACCAGGGGAGATTTAGACCACAAGCCCGTGGCAAGGGGTAGCAATGACTCATCCTTTGCACTCCTCCCTCCCTTCCCCTCCCTCTTCCAGGCTAGGGGGAAGGCTATCACTATTCTAACAGAACTGGGCCCTAATTACTACAGACTGGTGAATGGTAAACATTATATCAAAGGGCAACAAACTCAGATTCAAGCAGCCTTTGAAGTTCTCAGGCTTCCCAGACATTCCCCCAAACCAAAAAACAGAGGCATTGACCCAAATAGAGATGCTTTGCGATCAAGGTTGGTGGAACCGATTCCAAAACATCTAAAAAGAAGTTTTTTTTTTTTTTTTTCTTCAGACTCTTCCTGGTGCCCAGGAAGGAAGGCACGTGATGGCCTATACTGGACCTTTCTGCTCTCAATCAATTCTTAAAGGTTCCAGAATTCAAGATGCAAGTTCCAAAATTCAAGATATTAACCCTTCAAAAAGTTTGCCCATGATCTCTCCAAATGCCTTCATGGTTACCCTGGATTTAAAATACACGTACCTACATACTTTCATTCAAGAATCCCACAGAAGCTGCTTACGCTTCAGATCAGGTTCCAGACAGTATCAGTTCTGTGCTGTGCCCTTTGGGTTGTCTACTGCTACCAGGGTTTTCACAAAGTACTTAGCCCCTCTGACTGCATGCTGCAGAACACAGGGGGTTCAGAGTTACCCTTATCTGGATGACTGTCCTATCCAGGCTACAAACCTGGCAAAACTCAGCTCAGACTTTCACCCAGAACCTCTTAACCTCACTGGGGTTTACCATCAATGCACAAAAATCCCATACAGATCCCTTAACCAGGATTGTGTTCCTGGGGGCTCTACTGGATTCTACTGTCCAGAAGGTCTTCTTGCCTTTGGAAGTCTCATTCTTTACCCTGTACTTCAAAAAAATCTTTTTCAGGGATGTCCTCACAGCCAGGTAGTACCTCAGGGCATTGAGGTACATGCCTTCTTGCATCCTCATGATCCCCCTGGCCAGGCTACACATGAGGAAACTTCAGTGATACCTCAAAAATGTGTGATGTTAATTTTCTCACACCCCTCTCTACCAAGATGAAACTGATCTGTTGTCCCGGAGAGGAATTTGCATGGTGGGCCCAGACTTGCTGCCGCAACCTGGGTCTCTCCTTCAGATTCACTTTTCCCCCACCCCAGGACAACTTCTGACTACAGACGTCTCAGAAGTAGCCTGGGGAGCCCACTTCATCTGCTTCTAGACACAAGGGAAGTGGGACCACAAGTTCAGGAACAAACACACAAATGTAAAAGAACTTGTGGAAGTCCAGAAAGGCCTGATAGCATTCCAAGAGAAATGGAAACCAAAAGTACTAGTAGTAAAAATAGACAATACCAAACTCATGTGGTATGTAAATAGAGTGGGACCCACTCTTATACTCTTTACCGCCTAGCAGTGGATGTTTTGGAAGCAGTATACTCCCTGGGATTACACCTTATGGCAGAATACCTACAAAGTGTGCACAACCAACTAGCAGACCACCTCAGCAGAAGCCTGTCAGACCCCCTTGAGTAGCAAAAGCACTGGGAAGTATTTCTTAGTATAGACAGAAAATGGGGTGTGCCTCTAATAGACCTTTTCACCCACTAAGGAGAATGCCCAATTGAAAAAAGTTTTGCTCCAGGGAAAAAATGAGGTCAGCTTGAAAGACAGATGCTTCCTCTTCCCTTGGACAGGCCTCTTACTCTCTGGCTTCTCTCCAGTACCTCTGCTTCCCACTGGTAAAGAGACAAGGGGCCAAGAGTATTATTAATAAACCAGGGCTCGCCCGCACAACACTGGTACTCTTTACTGCTCAGCTTAACCAGTACAGAACCATGGCAGCTGTCAGAGAGATTGAATTTATTGATACAGGATAAAAGCAAGATTGTACACCCTAACCTGTAGACTCTCAAATTGTCAGCATGGAGGATACCTTAATGGCTTGGAAAGATCCTATCCTAGAGAAACAGGTTCAGGATATTCTAAAAAAGACAGGAAGGCCTAGCACTAGGAAATCCTACACAGCAAAATGGAAAAGCTTTTCACTTCATTGTCGGCAAAATGCACAAAAGCCTCATCTAGCCAAGATTTCTGTAATCCTGACCTACTAGGCCAGCCTGTTTGACAAGGGTCTGTATTATTCATGCCTCTGCTATTTCAGACAGAATTCCTGTCCAACCTCCATTCTTCTCTCATCCCCTTATGAAACAGTTTCTTAGAGGGGTAATCCATATCAGGCCACCCAGAAGGTCTCTGGCACCACTCTGGGACCTTAATTTTGTTCTGGAGAAACTTACTCTCCACCATTCGAACCATTTGATCTGATGCTATCCGTGTCATTATTCATCATGGATGGATCTTGGATCCGACCTCTGATCCGAGCAGTCAACTGATGGACAGATCTAGAGCTCAAGCTCCTCCCCTTCCCATAATCCCCTGCTGACCTGTAACCCTTAGAGCTGATTTGCTGCAGAAACACTAAGGACGTGATATTCGGGTTGCTCAAGCTTTTCTTAGAGGTAAGTGTTTATTTTTGTGGTTGTTCACTTTTTTGGTTACTTTAGTCTTCTTTGAGGTGTTTTAGCTTTACAGTGAAGTTATTTTTCTGTTTCTTCCCCCTCACTGTACCTTTAGCTAATTTTGTCTGTCGGGTTCCCGCCTTTTTTCCCTGTTGGCCCTCCCCCCATAGCTAATTGTTTAATTTATAATGAAAAAAAAAGTAGTAGTTTTAAAGTGTTTTTACATTTTTTTGGTGTGTGTGTGTGTGTGTGTGTGTGTGTGTGTGTGTGTGTGTGTGTGTGTGTGTGTGTGTGTGTTTTGCCTTCTCTGTTGGTGTGCGTGTGTGTTGCTGAAGCATGTCTGACAAGCCTTCTGGCTTCAAGAGATGCTCCTGGTGCGGTCGGAAGATGCCTCATTCCGACTCACACAAGGAGTGTGTTTATTGTTTAGGCTAGCCGCACCTGAAGGTTGAATGCAACATTTGTGCTGCATTCAACCCCATGGCTCTTATGGAGTATAGGAACAAGTTGTTGTTAAAGGGGTTAGCTAAGGGTGGTCCACTGGCTTCGGGTTGTCCCTCTAAAGCTCCTCTGGATCTTAAGAGGAGGCCTCCTCCTCCTCCCAGGGGGGTCTCCTTCTAAAAAGCCGAGGCTGTTGGATTGCAGATCCCCGGATGCGTGCCCAGCCTCTGTGGCTTCAGATCTGGGCTCTTCCTCTCCGAGAGCCTTGGGTCATTCTCTTGGATTCTAGGCCTTGGTGCCTTGGAGGCCTTCGGATCCTGTTCGGCGCAAACCTTTTCCAGATCCAACCTGTTTGTCAGATCCGTTTGGCATGCCAGTTAAAGCATTGGATCCTACTAGGGCTTCGGAACCGATTGTTCTGTCGGATCCAATAGTTATTCCCCCTCTGGGTCCAAGAGTTCAGATCCAATACATCAGAGTCAGTGCCCCTCAGGGATCGTAGAGCTTTGGCAGATCTCCAGAAAAGTCAGGACATTCTTCTGTGTCTTGCAGTTCTTCCAGAAGTTTGCTACCCACAGATATGGATAGGATGATGAGGAGTTTCCTCAAGGCCCAAATTGAGTTGGACTTGTTGCCATCCTCGGTGCAGTTGCCTACAGGTCTTCTCCATTCACGGGACTTCATTCTCCACTTCCAACTCAACTGGGTTTGGAATGCCAGGATCAGAGCATTCCTTGTGAGAGGCCAATGGTGTCCAGCATCCCTCCCTTCCCAGCACGGTTAGGGTCCCTGGCAGGCTCTGTCCTGCTGCCTTCAGAACATGCTGTGCCTGGGTCTCGTGATGTTGGTGCTGGTTCCTTGGGGTGGGGGTTGGGCCTGGAATATTCAGACTGTTCCCTTCCCGGGGGGGTCTCTGGCGCTGGACAGCTTGGTGCATATATTATCTGGGGGCTTTGGTGCTGGGTTGGGGTCCCTTCTCACTTCCCGGGCGGCAGCAGCTACATAAGAGGAGAGGGGAGCCTCGTCCAGTCCGTCCGCCTTCCGGGTGGTAGACAGGTAGAGAGGACCTTCTCCAGGTAGGCAATCACCTTTCCATCTCTAAGTCTTCCCCAGCCCCTCTTGGTTTTGGGCGGTGAGGCCTCATCCTCCTTCCAGGGTCAGCCCTCCTGCAAGTGCCTTCAGACGAGCATTACCCTGCTTGGGGTCCCAGTCTCTTCTGAGTCCTCTCCAGAGCTACTGTGGAGGAACCCCCTTGGAAGAGAACATGCAAGAGGAGGCACCTGGACTCCCCTAGAGAGTCCCTCACTGAGGAGATGGATTTCAAGGAGAGAGACTGGTCCCCCAGGCAGGCTTCCGCTTGAGGAAGTGTCCTTTGGGGACATCCTCGAAATTCTCAAGCAAGGAGGTGGCTGTTATTCTCCCACCCCATCGTCGGTGGGATCCGTGTTCCTGAAGGCCTTCGGGATGGGCCCATCTTCTACCTAGGTGTCTCCACCTGCAGACGAGCTGTGGATCTCATCGCCGGCAAGGCTTGGAAGGAACTGGACATAGTGGAACCGGTACCCAAAAAGGCAGACAAATTTCTCGGTTCCCCCCAAAGATGAGTCTTTTTGGAGTAAAGGCATACCCATTGATACCATCATGGTGGCTGCCACTATGAAGAAGGAGCTGGTGGAGCAAAGCTCCTCGGTCCATCCTCCGAATAGAGAGTCTTGGGTGAGTGACTGTTTTGGAAAATGCATGTTTGCCTCAGCTACATTCGGACTGAGGGCAACCAACTACATGACACATTTTACCCGGGTTCAGAGGGATTTGGTATCAGAAATTATCACATTATTACAGATTTGCTTCCTTCGGACAGTCTTAAGCTGGTCTGTCCTAAGATGTCCAGTCTGACTTTTTTGGCTAATGCTTCGATGAAGTTGATCACCAGTGCGGCGAGAGCCACCTCTCAAGCGGCTGGCACAGGAATTGCCATTAGATGGCATGTCTGGCTTCACTTTTGCGGCTTTGCAGAACCCTTCAAGGAGTCTTTTAACAACACTCCCTTTGACGGTTCGACCTTGTTTGGACCTTCTGTCAGGGAAACATTGACCCACAGCAAGCAGGAGGGTAAGAATCAAGTTTTCTACTCCCCAGTGATCTCTATCTAAGACTCAAAGAGGGAGAAAGAAACTTTGGCTCCACAGGACCCAGTCCTCCTTCCAGGATGTTCCCCAAGAATCCTGTTCCATAAGCTGGGGCAGGGGATTCAGTGGTAGATGCCCCCTAGAGGCAGAGGGGGTCTGCAGAATCAGGGCTCTTGGGAACTCTTCTCAGAGAAGCCCTTTCAGCACTCCTGAAGTGCTGCCCAACTGTCGTGCCCTGGAGGCAGTCGGGGGACCATTCTCCCTTCACCCACTAGCCTGGGCAAATATCTCCTCAGATCAGTGATTGTTAATGATTATTTCCAGGGGTTACTTCATTCCCTTTTTTCAGCCCACCCCCGATTTCAAAATCTCTCCCAGACATTCCACCCTGCCGAAGGGACTTGGCCCAGCTCGAGGTTCAAGACCTTTTTCTAAAAAGAGCCATCATGAGGTCCCAACAGGACAATGAGGGTCCGAAACCTACTCTCTCTTCTTTTTGGTGCCAAAAAGGACCAGGGACCTGCATCCAGTTTTGTACCTCAAAGAACTGAATTTGTCATTCCAGATGTCCAAGTTCCAGATGGTAACTCTTCAGTCCATTTTGCCTCTCTTGCGCAAGGATGATTGTATGTGCTCAGTGGATCTCAAGGACGCGTACTGTCATATCAAGATCGACAAATGCTCCAGGAGCCTCAGCTGAAATTAACTTTGAAACTTACATACTAGGCGATGTAAACATCGACTGGAATAAAATCAACAGTCCCATACCTTCCCTGCCCATTAACCTCTTTACCTTTACTCAAGTAACCCACTCCATCACCAGACCCAATAAAACAAATCCCCCAGGATCCACTATTGACTAGATCTTAGTCACCCATCCAAATGAAATTACCAACTCTGAATCATCCTTGACTCTGTTAGTGACCACCTCCCAGCTTTCATTTACCGTGCAACCACCTCCCATCCACACCAGCATCAATATATTCAGACCTGCAACCTTAGTAAATTTGACCCCAAAGCCTTCTCTATCTCAAACAAATGAATTGGAACATTCTAAAAACCCTTCCACTCGATAAAGCCATAGACCACTTTAATTCTACTTTCCTAGATGCTCTAAATTCCCTAGCTCCACCAAGGAAAAGAAGGATAAAAACTATAACTTCCCCTTGGCTTGCCAAAGAAAAAAAGCAAATTATGCATCAGAGACAAATCCTGGAAGCTTTACCAAAAGAATAAACTACCCAAAACCCTAGGATAAAAACTATAACTTCCCCTTGGCTTGCCAAAGAAAAAAAAGTAAATTATGCATCAGAGACAAATCCTGGAAGCTTTACTAAAATAATAAACTACCCAGAACCCTTCTCCAATATACACAGCTCCGTAACTTTGCAAAAAAACAAATCTTCAGAGACAAATAATCTTACTACACTAAGCTCCGGTCCAACCACCCCCAAAACCCTAGGCTTTTTTGCAACTCCATAAACTCGCTCCTCAACGCAGGCTCCAAAAATAACCCCTGTCCAGACCCAAGTAAATCTGACCTTGAATTATCCTCACTATTCACTTCTTTCTTTATAGAGTCAATATCTGACCTAATAAAAACTTTTCCCAACAATGACCCAGCTGTCCTACATTCTACCTCATCTAAGTCCCCAAATAATTTCCCCCCTATGTTTGAGCTTAAACCTGTCTCCACTAACTACATAAAAAGACTTCTATAAAAAACTTAAACCCTGCTCCAATGCATCTGACAACATCCCCTCTTCCTTTCTCAAGTCTGCTGCTGATGGTATAGGTCTCCCAGTTAGTATCCTAATTAATAGATTCATAAAGGAATCCTATGTCCCTAAACTCTGGCATTCCGCCTTTATTCCTCCTCTCCACAAGGGAGGCAAAAACACTAACATTTCAAACTTTTGCCCTATAGCTCTTCTCTCTCCAATCTCCAAAATCCTAGAAAAATGCATCCACCTGCAACTTATGCCTTTTCTGACTAAAAGCCAACTTCTTACCCCTACCCAACATGGCTTCTGACCAGGACATAGCACCATAACAGCTCTACTCTCATTCTTAGAAACTGTCAATCAAGCCAGAGATTCTGGGAACTTAGTATCCACAGTGCTGCTAGATCTCTCTAAAGCATTCAATACTGTTTCCCATAAGCACCTTCTAAGTCACCTCTCAAATCTAAATCTCTCCCAAAACATTCTTTCCTGGTTCTCAAGCTATCTGTTATATAGATCTCAGGCTGTGAAATGGAAAAAAGGCACCTCACCTTTCTTACCCACCCCTACCGGAGTACTACAGGGGTCCATCCTCAGACCACTGCTCCTTAATGTCTTTATCAATAACTTTCACTCTGCTATTCCTAATGCCAAAGTCATCCAATATGCAGATGACTCTACACTTGTCTGCTCTGCCTCTAACCTCCCTGAACTCTAAAACTTAGACTGCCTTCTCAACTACTGAGAATCTGGATGCACCAAAATCACCTTTCTCTCAATGCTAACAAATCTAAAATACTACTATTCACACCTCAAAATCTTTCTCTTTTTATAAAAATTCCTTCCAAGTCCTTAGCCAAAGCAACTTTCTGATCAAAGTTATTCCCTTTGCTAAACTACTTGGTGAAACTATAGATGAACACCTCAAGTTCGACATCCATATTTAGCAAAATATAAAGAAAACCCACCAAAAACTAGGTATGCTATACAGGAACAACCACTTCCTCTCTACTGTGGCCTCCTCTTACCTCCTTCCCTCCCTTCTGTACGGCGTCCCGCTACTAACTAACCTATCCTCTTCCATCACTTCCAAATTTGAAAGTTGTTATAACAAAATTTCTAAAATTTGCCACCAAAGCCAAACATTCCACTCATCACTATGTTACCCTCCAATCCCTCAACTGGTTAGAATTCATAAATTGCCTGGACCTCCTCCAGCTCACTACAGCACATAGACTAATATTTAATCCAACCAAATGATCCATTCTAACTAACATCCTTCCCCCATACACTCCAAATTAGAACTCTCAGATCTGAACACCAAAACTTAATTACTGTCCACAAACCTAAATGTCCTGCTGGACAACTTCTCTCCTTCTTCTTAGGTAAGAAATGGAACTCTCTCCCTTCCACACTAAGGACAATGTTAAACACAAACAACTTCAAAACTCAGCTTTACACCTACCTCTCCTCCAAATGGAAATGTAATTGCATTTTCCCTACTTAGAACTCTTTAACAAAAGCCCCTGGGAGGGTATCCTCCTGAGTTCCTAAGCACCTTATAGCTAGCTACAACCTTCTATAGCCAATTCCCACACAATCTCTCACACTCTGCAAATATTGTAAATAACTTTTGACTTTAACTGTGTGAATTTGTTAAAATGTATCTGCACAATATTTTTCCACTATGGATAGGCAATATTGCTCACGCTTTGTATTATTTGATATGTATTTGTACTTTTGATTTTTATTGGACTGCTATGTTTACTGTAATCTGTTTCATGGAGCTTTTCTCCCCGGTCCTCCACTGAAAACGGGCTCTCTGGGCCCAGTGGACTTCCCCTGTAATCAAATTGGAAATAAGATAAATGAATAGACACCTATGCTTTGGGTTAGGGGCCGGTCACTACCAGTTCAGAGCCCTGCCCTTTGGACTCACCAGATTCCCTGAGTGTTTACCAAATTTATGGCAGTGGTGGCAGTTCATCACAGGCTGCAAGGCTTCCTGGATGATTGGTTTCTCACGGCCCCCGCAAGGCATCAACTGTCAATGGCTACCAATTATACCCTCCGCCTCTTTCAGGATGTTGGCATCACAGTCAATCTGCCCAAATCCAATCTTTCTCCATGCCAGAACCTAGAGTTTAACAGGGTTCAATTGGACATGGTGTCAGACTGCAGCACTACCCCTATGCAGAGTTCAACTTATTCGGGATCAGGTCTTGCCCTTGCTGGTTCTAGAGCGTCCAGCAACCCACTTAATTCTACAAGCGTTAGGCTCTATAGCGGCTGCCATCCAGTTAGTGCCACTCCTGAGGTATCACATGCAGATCCTGCAGTGGACACTAGCTGTTCAGTGGTCCACTCAGGCTCATCCCATGTCCATCAGGATGACCATCAGGATGGATCAGGATGGATCAGGATCCATCCATCAGGATGACTCGTGTGTGCAGAAATCACCTTGCTTGGTGGCTTCAGTCTCAGGATCTAACTCTTGGCAGACCCTTCTGTCTTCCCCTGACCAAGGCCACGGTGACCACAGATGCCTCCCTGTTGGGTTGGGGGGCATTTTCAAGGAAGGACGGATGTTCTTCATCTCACATTGCTGCAGTCCTTACTTATGGGTAGTCAGGCTGTCCCCTCGAACTATAGCAATCAAATGGACAACATGGCGTCTGGTCATCAACAAGCAGTATCCCCTGACATCAGATTTCCGCCAGTTCCAAAGTGCATGACCGACATATCCTCAGTCTTCTTGAGTCCTCATGGTCCGATGCATCAGTGGCATGTCAGATATTCGAATGTTGGGCATTCTGAAATTTCTTTGCCTCGGAGTTTCAGACATACCAAGTTGCAGCTAAGTAGGCATTTTCTCTTTTCTTGCCTCAGTTATTTACCGGATGTCAGAAAAAGTGAAAGTGAATTGTATTTCTTGTTGGAAGCAGATACCGCGATAGGGATTACCACTCGCTTTGTATCCCTTGCTTGGGACCGAGCACGGCGTAGTTGGGTGTCGGTTTTGTGTTTGGTTTAATAAGCGCACTATTAAGAGGAGGCTAGATTTCGCTTAGGTTAGTCTTTGGCAAACGGTGTAATTATAATATGCCGCCGGATCCTCCGGCGCTTCCGAAGAAGCCGTGAAGACAAATCTGTAAAGCCTAGACAGGATGATTCGTCCATTTCGGACGCCGGGTCCTTTAGAGACTGCAGTGGAACAGGTGGATCCGGCTGAAGTTTCTGTTGAGTCTCAGGGGGAAACCTTGATTTTACAGGATGTGGCCTCACAGGAGTCAGGTCAGGCTGAAGGGGCCTCTCAGGTTACTATTCTCCCTTCTTTGCCTAAGGGCGTTAGGCCTTCTGCTACTGTTTCTAGGGCTCCTTCTAAGGGCAGGTCTGTTTTGCCTTCTTCTGGAGTTAGTTCTGGTTCTTCAGGGTCTGTACCTAAGAAGCATATGCTTAAAATGGCAGAAGATTTGATTACTTTAATTAGAGGTTCCATGCCCCCTCCTGATAAGAGGCCCAGGGTAGAGCCAGAGTTGGAAATTTTGGAGCAGGCCTCAGATGATTCTGAGTCTTCTGCTGAAGATATTCAAGATTTTCCTCCTTATTCGGATTCCGATGCAGAGGATTCTACCCCTTCTGCTTCCCCTCCAGAGGATTTTTCATTTTCAGAAACCTTACACTCTATGAGGGAACATTTTAAGTGGGAAGGACAGGATTACTCAGATTCCAGAAAGAGGCTTAGAGAGTTCTTGTTTTTACCACAGCACAGACCCTTGGCTATTCCTCCTGTTTTGGATGTTGTTCAGGATGTTTTTCGAGGCTTCATTTAATCCAGATTCTATGCCTCCTGCCAGTTAAACCGACAGGTATTATAGAGTACCTGAGGCTCATAAATACCTATATAAGAGTCCTAGGCGGACCCAGAAACTATTAGTCAGGGGCCTAAGGGTGTTAGGGCTTCTGTTGTAAAGAATCCGGTTCCTCTAGATAAGGAAGCTAGAGCTTTGGACAGATGGGGTAAGAAGGTGTACACCTCTTCTACTTTAGCAATGAGGGCTTTAAATTGCCAGTTTCATATGTTGAAATATCAGAATTTCCTCCTTTCTCAGCTAAAATCTAAAGTGGATGCTTTGGCAGAGGGCATAGAGTGTAAAGAATTGCAAGATTTGATGCATGTTTCTGAACAGGTGGGGAAACATTCTTTGCAGTGTGGCTTTGATGCTTTGCAGGCTTCTTCTAGAGTGGCTGCCACTGGTTCAGTTCTTCGTAGGCATGCCTGGCTTAAGGATCAGAATTTATCTGAGCATGTTAAGTCTAGAATTCTGGATGCCCCTTTACAGTCCGAAGTTTTGTTTGGTCCTCCTGTGGAGTCTGTTTTGAAGAAAATGGAGGACAAGGCTAAGTCTATGCAGACTGTTAAAGATTTTTTGCAGGTTAAGCCTCCTAAGTTTAGTAGAAATTGGCCTGCTAAGGGGTGGACGTACCCTTCTTCTGATTCCCAGTCTAGGGGTAGATCTAGGCGTGGTAGGGGCAGAGCTCAGAGTACCTTTAGGCCTAGTACATGGAGTTCGCCTGCTCAATCTGCTGGTGAGGGTAGGGGCCAGTCCTTTCGTAAACAGGCCCAATGACCTGCATTTTCAGCTGCCAGATTCTTCTTGCCTGGCAGCTCCTTTGGGAGGAAAGCTAGCTCTCTTCAAGCAAAATTGGTTTTAATCACCCAAGACAAATGGGTGTTGGACATTATAAACAAAGGTTACAAGTTTTATTTCCATACATTGCCTCCTTTCAAGGGTATGCCAGACATTCCTCCCCAGCAAAGGATGGAGGCTCACAAACAGATTTCATTACTTCTTCACATGGGAGCCATACAGCCAGTACCTCCTTCAGAAGTGGGTCTAGGGTTTTATTCCCGCCTGTTTCTAGTACCAAAGAAAGGGAACACGTGGAGACCGATTTTGGATTTATCTCTCCTCAACACTTATTTGGACATTCCAAAGTTCAAAATGTTGACATTACAACAGCTTTTGCCTCTGCTGGGAAAAGATCACTGGATGGTAACTCTGGATCTAAAAGAGGCTTATCTTCATGTTCCTATCAGGCCCAGTTGCAGGAAGTGCCTGCGTTGAGCTGAAATTTACATTATCAGTTCTCTGCATTGCCCTTTGGCTTATCTACTGCCCAGAGTGTTCACAAAGGTTCTGGCTCCAGTGATAGCCTTTTTCAGGATGGAAGGAATACAAATTTATCCTTATTTGGACGATTGCCTGATTATTGCACAAGACAAGGACGAGCTTCTTCAGCATCTACAGTATGTGATGGTAGTGTTAAGATGCCTAGGGTATTCTGTGAACGAAACAAAGTCCAGTCTAGTACCCTCTCAGGACATGTGCTTTCTGGGTGTGAGACTGAATACAGCTTCCCAGATGGCCTTTTGACCCCGGACAAACAGAAAAGTCTTTCACTTTATTTCCATCAAATGTCTCTACAGTCCAGGCTGACTGCAAGGACAGTCCTTCAAGCCTTAGGGTTCATGGCATCTTGTATTCTGGTGCTTCCCAATGCCAAATTGCATATGAGGAAGCTTCAATGGTATCTCAAAAATCTATGGACACAACACTGCCAGGATCTAGACACTGTCATTCAGATAATACCTTGCATTCAGAAGGAATTTTTGTGGTGGGCTCAGGAATGTCACCTAAACAAGGGACTCTCTGTGACCCGACCAGAGGCGAGTCAGATTCTAACGACGGATGCCTCGGACAAGGCTTGGGGAGCACACCTCAATGGAAAATGGGTGCAAGACATGTGGCCTGCCAGACTTCAACATTTGCATATCAACTTGAAGGAGATGTTAGCAGTACAATTTGCATTGATGGCTTTCAAGGATTTACTTCACCCAGGGCAGGTGTTGATTCTAACAGACAACACAACTGTCATGTGGTACATCAACAAGCAAGGGGAACTCATTCTACCCTCTTTGCAGACAAGCGATGATTTTGTGGGAGACAGCTCTCAGTTACAACCTCAATCTTCAGGCAAGATTTCTACCAGGAGCACAGAACTCCTTAGCAGATGTATTGAGCAGACAAATAGTGGATCCTCACGAGTGGAAATTGGATCCTCAGGTATTTCAAAAGTTGACAGTGTCATGGGGAACTCCAGACATAGATCTGTTCGCTTCTCCACTAAATTACCAGTTGCCAAAGTTTTGCACAAAAGGTTTCATCCCACAGCTTGGAAGGTGGACGCTCTGTCATTCAGTTGGAACAATCTTCATGTATATGCCTTTCCACCTCTACCTCTTCTGCCCAAGGTTCTCTTGAAGGCCAGACAAGACAAGCCATCCATGATCCTGATAGCACCGGATTGGCCTCGACAACACTGGTACCCACTACTGAGGAGTTTGGTCCGGGAGCCTCCATGGCCTCTGCCTTTGATTCCACACCTTTTGTCTCAGGAGGGCAATCACTTTCTCAATGTCAGAATTCAGTCTCTCATCTAACAGCCTGGCATATTCTGTTTTAGATTCTGGAGGTTCTCAGCTTCCACAACAAGTTTTGAATGTTATTTTGGAGGCCAGGAGGCCTAGTACAAGGACAGTTTATGCTGATAAATGGAGGAGATTTTTTATTTGGAGCAAAGGGAAGGACTTTGATGTTTCCAAGCCTAATTTGAGTGCTTCCTTACAATATCTTACTGAGTTATTAGACAAAGGTTTGTCCTTCTCCTCCATAAAGGTTCATGCTGCAGCCATTTCGGCTAATTATGACTGTGACCCTCCTTTATTCTCTCATCCTTTGTTTAAGCAGTTTCTCAGAGGGGCAAAGAACATAAGACCCCACGTAGAGCTCCTACTCCTGCTTGGGATCTCAATTTTGTGTTGGAAAAGCTTACTCTACAACCTTTTGAGCCTGCAGCTACTGCCGAGTTAAAGTATTTGTCATGGAAAACTGCTTTTTTGTTGGCCATTACTTCTGCAAGAAGGGTTTCTGAATTACAGGCCCTTATGGCAGTGGAGCCTTTCTTGATTTTTCATAAGGATAGGGTATCTTTAATGCATTAATCCTTCCTTTATGCCTAAAGTGGTTTCTAGTGTGGCCTTAAACCAAACTATTCATTTGCCTACTTTTTATGCAAATCCTCAAAATAAAGGGGAGAAGATTTTGCATACTTTGGATATTCACAGGCAGTTGCGTTATTATTTGAGCAGAACCAAGGAGTTCAGACAGTCTCAGCAGTTGTTTGTTTCTTTTGCTTTGGGTTCACAGGGTAGACCTGTTTCAAAACAAACTATTTCTAATGGATTGGGTTTTGTATTTCTTTTTGTTAT
The DNA here is from genome assembly GCF_019279795.1 of Protopterus annectens. Classification (NCBI taxonomy): domain Eukaryota; kingdom Metazoa; phylum Chordata; order Ceratodontiformes; family Protopteridae; genus Protopterus; species Protopterus annectens. The sequence continues at coordinate 1,206,953,563 of NC_056743.1, forward strand.
TCCCATCGTGGTAAAGAGATTCCGCCTGGAATCAGACCTCATTCCACTAGAGCTACTGCAACTTCTACTGCCTTTCTAAGGGGGGTAGCTACAAAGGATATTTTGGAAGCAGCCACTTGGAGTTCAGTACATACTTTCTCTAAACATTACCACCTTCCTCTTTATTCTAAGTCTAGGGCTGGATTTGCCACTGCAATATTACAGGGCATTTTAGCAGCTCCTAATGCTTTATGATTTTTCCAACCTCCCTTTCCCGTTGCTTTGGGATTCTACCCATAAGTAAGGACTGCAGCAATGTGAGATGAAGAACATAGTACAGTTTTGTACCTACCATAAATGTAGATGTTCGAAGATCCACATTGCTGCAGTCCAATTTTCCCTCCCTCCTTCCCCTCTGTAGCTTAGCATGGTTATATGGTTGGGGTGATGGCTGTAGTTGGGCATATCTTTTGGGAAGGTACTCTGTTTTTTGGCTAGGACCTTTCTTTTAGGGCCTTCTGACATCTGGGGCAAGAAAAGACTGAGGATATGACGTCGGTCATGCGCTTTTATACCCTGACGCTCTGATGTCAGGGCTGTGCGCCCATGACCGACGTCAGCCTAATACTTTGGTATTCGGGCCGACCGAGGACAGCAAACTACCCATAAGTAAGGACTGCAGCAATGTGGATCTTCGAACATCTACATTTATGGTAGGTACAAAACTGTACTTTCAAGGCACGTGGTCCCTCACAGAGATCAAATTGCATGTAAACATCCTGGAGATGAGAGCAGTCCTTCTAACATTGCAAGCCTTTCAGGAATGTCTCCCCCTCGGAACTATAGCAATCAAATGGACAACATGGCGGTTGTCTGGTACATCAACAAGCAAGGGGGAACACTGTCTTATCCCCTGTGCAGAGAGGCCATGGGAGTTTGGGAATGGGTGATGTCTTCCAGGCGCTTTCTTGTTGCAACTCACATTTCCGGCAGTTCCAAAGTGCTGGCCGACAAACTCAGCAGGTCTGTCTTGAGTCCTCACAGGTGGTCCCCGAATCCATCAGTGGCATGTCAGATATTCGAACGTTGGGATCAACCATGCTGTGATTTCTTTGCCTCCCCAGTCAACAACAAATGCAGCAACTACTTTGCCCTGATCCCCCTCCCCTCAGCAGGGGAGTCACCCAGGGATACTCTGGTTCAAGATTGCCTGGCAGGACTCCTCTATGCTTACCCCCCGAATTTCCAAGGTCTTGCAGAAAGCCCACTGCCTGAAGACCCCTCTCATCTTCATTGCCCCATTTTGGCCTCATCATCAGGCATGGTTCTCCCTTCTTCGGTCTCATCTAAAATATCTTCCCTGGATACTGGATCCCGTTTAGTATCTCCTTTCCCATCCCTAGGGACTTTCCCTTTCCAACCTCCATACTCTCTGTCTAACTGATTGGTTCCTCCAGTCCCAGTGATCCTTTCCCAGTCCAGGCTCCCCTCTTCAGTGAGAAATATTATCTTGGCATCTCAGAAGCCATCTACTAAGAAGGTGTATTCCAGTAGATGGAAAAGATTTTCTGTTTGGGCCAGACAATGTAATTTGGATCTCTTTTCAGCCCCGATTCCTGACATTTTGTTGTTCTTAGCATCTCTCTTTCAGGAAGGTGCTAGTTTCTCCATGATTAGACTCCAGTTGGAGGCCATCTCTAATTTCCATTTGAGTGAGGGTCCCACCTTTTCTTCTAAACTATGCTAAGCCTTTCTCAAGGGAGTCTTTCTTCTTAGACCTCCTATCAAAGATTCTTCCCCACCATGGGATTTAACTCTGGTGTTTCAGTCTTTGAAACAAAAGCCCTTTGAACCGGCTGCATCTTGTGATCTTAAGTTTCTGTCTTGGAAGATGGCTTTCTTGGTGGCTATTACTTCTGCAAAGAGAGTTTCCAGGTTACAGGCTGTCAGTACTAAGCCCCCTTTTATGGTCTTCCACAAGGGTAGGGTGTCCCTTAGGACAAAAATCCTTCATTCGTTCCGAAGGTGGCTTCGAAAGTTAACCTCAACCAATCTATCCAGATACCAGCTTTCTTCCCTAATTATTCTATTAAGGGGAATATACTTTACATTGCTTAGACGTCCATAGGCAGCTGCTTTTTTATCTCAAGAGGACTGAGGAATTGCGGAAGTTGGACCAGCTTTTCTTGGCCTTTTCTGAGGCCAGAAAAGGTCTGTCAGTTGCTAAGGTAACTATTTCCAGATAGATTGCTAGTTGTATTTCCTACATTTATGATAACAGGCATATGGAGCTATCCAAACCAGTTAAAGCCCACTCTAGTAGGTGTGTGGCTACATCTTTGGCCTTCTTGACTAAGATTTCTTTGGATGAGATTTGTGCTACTACTTCTTCTTCTTCTTCTTCTTTCGGCTTTTCCCGGTCAGGGGTCGCCACAGCGGATCACCTTGTCCGCACATTGAATGGCAGTGGAGTTTTACGGTGTCGAGTTGCCAGCCCGGCGCCCAACCTTCCACAGAAGGCACACACACACGCACACCTAGGGCCAATTTAGAGTGTCCAATCCACCTGCAGCATGTCTTTGGGATGTGGGAGGGAGCACCCGGAGGAAACCCACCACAGGGAGGACATGCAGACTCCGCACAGAAGGCACCCCAGCCGGGGATCGAACCGGAGAACCTCTTGCTGTGAGGCGGCAATGCTAACCACTGCACCACCGTGGCCGTTTGTGCTACTACTACTTGGTCTAATCCCCACACCTTTGTTTCACAGTATAAGTTGGATTTAGTGTCTAGGAACAGGTCTTCCTTTGGTTCCTCTGTACTCTGGCATATCCTTCCCCGAGGCCACCCAGGGTTCATAGTAGCTGGGGTCTCTGACCCAAATGTGATGAATAATGACACGGATAGCATCAGATAAAGAGTTATGTACTTACCGTCACTTGGAATCTGTGCTATCCAGTGTCATTATTTATCACATTCCTGCCCTCCTTCCCCTTTCTTTCTGGTGATCTGGTAGAACTGGAGGGATGTTTCTTCTTGGGGATAGTTAATCTCCTGGGCAGGTGGTGCTGCATTTTCTTTATCCATCAAACTCGATCTGAGGGTTACAGGTCAGCAGGGGATTATGGGAAGGTGAGGAGCTTGAGCTCTGGATCTATCCATCAGTTGCCGTCTCAGATTCGAGGTCAGATCCAAGACCCATCCATGATGAATAATGACACTGAATAGCACAGATTCTAAGTTATGGCAAGTACATAACTCTTTTTTCTCTGAGTTAAAATTCTTGACATGGAAGACTGCCTTCTTGTTAGCCATCATCTCACTAGGGTTTCTGAGCTGCAGGCACTCATGTCGGTGGAACCTTTCCTCATCTTCCATCCAGAGTCTCACTAAGGACTAACCCTTCCTTTATGCCCAAGGTGGAGACAGAGATCTCCTTAAATCAAGCCTTATATGTACCTACTTTCTTCCCCAACCCCCAGAACAAAGGGGAAAGAATACTCCATTAATTGGATGTGTATAAGCAGTTCCATTACTATCTAGACAAAACAAAGACTATGAGAAAAATCAGATCAAGTGTTTGTGGCTTTTGCCACTGGCTGTGAAGGGAAACCAGATTCCAAGTAAGCCATCTCTAAGTGAATCTCACAGTGTATTTCTTTTTGTTACAGCCATCATGGTAAGAAGCCCCCTGATGCTGTCAAGACTCACTCCACTGCTGTCTCTACTGCCTTCATCAAAGGACTACCCACCAAAGACATTCTTGGAAGCTGCTACTTGGTGTTCAGTGCATACCTTTACCAAACATTACCACCTGTCAGCCTTCTCCAACTCCAGAGCAGGATTTGCCACTGCCATCTTGCAGGGCATCCTCGCCTTTCCTTAATATGCCATCCTCCTTTTCAGCTTTGGGAATCATCCCACAAGTCAGGACTACAGCATTGAAGCAGAAAGAACATAGAACAGTTATATATACTTACCATAAATGTAGCTGTTCGAGTGTATTTACTGTTGCAGTAGTCTTTCCCTCCTTCCTTCACCATGTAGCCTACACAGTAGGCTGAGGCAAGCTTCTTTTCAGTCAGGGCACCCTCTTCCTAGCTTTCTCCTTCTTAGGTTTAAGTGTTCCAGGCCCTTGACCTCAGGGTCCCTCTGAGAGGGCTCCATTAGAGGCAAGAAAAAACTGAGGTCATGGCACTGGCAGACTACCCTTATACCCAAGTATACTGATGTTGGTTAGGATGTCCATTGGCTGTTGGAGGAGGGAGATTTTTCTCTGGTAGTTGGGCCAGCCAATGGCTTCCATGGCGGGAAATCCCACAAGTCAGGACTGCAGCAATGAATATACTCAAACGTCTACATTTATGGTAAGTATATACAACAGTACTTCCTGTTGATGTCCCCCTTTGTGGAGTGGTATTATGTAGGTTAAAGATTTCGCTTTTGGATTTATTGCTGTGTTGTTGTGTTGCTGAGTCTCCGTTTTGTACTATTATGTAGGTTAACTTCCAGAGTGAGGGGAAAGTGTGATTCTTTAAAAGACTGATTTATTAGAATTTAAACAGGATAAGATATTTCTTCTGTTGATAGTTTTAGATATTTGGGAGGGAGTAGTCAGGTGCAAATGTTGTAGGTTTTATTTTCTCCAAATGCTTTTTTGTATATGGGTAGGGATTGATTTAATTGAAAAGCTAGGCAAGTTATGGTGGTAGTATATGGTAGGATGCATTGGTTTGTATTGTAACTGAAGTTATTACTAGAGACGTTTCTGACTGAAGCCAAGTGTTCATTCAGCTTTATAGCTATAGTTTATTTTCATTTGGCAATGGGTTTGGTTGCATTTTCTTGGATATACAAGGTTGAATATTGTGTCCCAAAGTTGCCTAGAATTATTGCACTAGTTTTGTTGCACTAATGAGTAATCTTTTTTGGTCACTGAGAACTTGATTTTTTGGTTTGATTTCTTAAGTATGGGCAATTTTGGTGGGAAATCTGGTAACTGTGTTTGTGCCATGCAGACCATGCTTTGTCTCTTTTCATTAGTTTAGATGAAGGGATTAACCAGGGGCTGTTAATTGATTTGACATTTTTAACTATAAGGAAAAATAAAAATTATCCCTCCATACATTGGCAGATACTCCAATATACAGCTAAACTCACAGGCTTCACCCATTTTAAAGTTAGATTTAATCGTGCTGAAAACCAGAGTTTACAGCCCATATTCCATCCTGTACTCAAACCATCCTTTCTTGTCCCATCCTATCTTCCCTCCCTGATGTGAAAAACTTCTTGCACACACTCAATTAAGTGATTTTAAGCCTTAATAAAAAGTGCCTTGGCTACCATTAAATGAATAGTATTTGCAATTTTATGATTTATATTGAAGTGGTTGTTACTAACTAGGAATGCATTTGCATGTATTCCCTTCAGTGTAACAGGCTTTATTTATTTTCACTGAGCTGCTTGTTTCTCCTTTAAGTACTAATTTTGGTATTTTACCATGGAGATGCCTCACAATTCACAGTTCACTGATTTCCTGATTAATTGCCTGTGTCTGTAGACACTGCATCTGCCATTGAATAGCGCTGCTGGTGGCATGAGAGAGCTCATCTCAAATACTGGGCTATCATTTTCCACCTGTATGCATAGCATCAAGGAAACCGCCATAATTTAATATTAATATATGATTATTTCACTTCAACATTTTCCCCTTAGCAGCCCAATATTACAGTATTTTACTGTCTATATAAAGCTTTTATTGTGTGATAGTATAAACCCCAAACAAATTGCACTTGAAAAAAGTTCATCCAGACTTTAACATCACAGGTATTAAAAGCAATCACTAAGACTGTTCCCACTTCACATTTAAAATATCTCTGCATACTGCACTGCGGTGGTGGTGCTGCAGTAGTGTTGTTGCCTCATAGCAAGACATTGTCCCGTTCGATTCTCAGCTAGAGCGTCTTCTGTGTGGAGGCATACGTGAATGGGGCGTGCCTTCGTTGAAGGTTGTGCGTCAGGGCTGGTAACCCGGTGCGTAAAAATCCACTACCAATCATTAGCGGACAGGAGTTCCACTGTGGCGACCCCTAACCGGGAAAAGCCGAAAGACACAAACTGCACAGAGACACTTTATGGTGTAATGTGCAGAACTACAATTACATCTTATGTTCTTTCACTATCTAAGTGTTAATGCGAAAGTAAATCCTCCCACCAGTTTAAAACAGCCCACAAAGTTCCAATCTTTTTTTTTCTCCTTTCTTATTCCCCACCTCCCACCCCACTTCTTGCAGAAGCACAGTTATTGTGTCTAAACTGCTGGAAATGTCACTGTACAAGTTCGCACCCTTTATCTTGTTGGCTCTCCTCTTCATCATGCCGATCACATAGCACCAGACTCTGGTTTAAGTCCAAGGTTCTCCTGCTTTACTGATCATGTCATGTCCTTTTTTTGTAGCTCAATAGCTCAATCGTTTTTCCTTTGGAATATTGGAAAACATTTTATGGGCGAGTTCTCTCTATGAGCAGCGACATTGTCAGAGGAATGAGGAGCAGAATCCGCTTCAAATTCCTGTCTCATTTTTTTGTTGGGTAAACTTTTATTTCCTCCTTTGACTGTTCTGCATCCAAGAATTCCTTTGCTCCTTCAGAAAAATATATTCTGAAGACAGCTGGATGTAGCAGCTTGAATCTCACACCTGCCTCTCAGCATCCTCTGAGTGCAGAGATAAACTCATTCATCTTCTGCTCGGTGATTTCCACGAACACTCTGGTGTCTCCAATTGGTAATACTTTACTGATCTGCCATTATTTTGTTAGCAGCAGTTCGTTCTGATATGACTGCATTTTCACTACTGTTATGTCTTGGCTTCTTTCTCATGGCCAGACTTGGAGCATACACACAATATGCCCTTTCAGTTAACAAGTCCTGCCATTTGTTAGTTGTACTTTCATTTCATTAAAATTTTTTGTAGTACAGGAGAAAATCTCAGGTTTTCTCTGTGTGCTCTTGTCTTCTAGCTCTGCTGTTATTAAAAATTGCTTCTTGAGAAGCTTCATATTCAGCCAGTCTTTCCTTCATTTCTGCCTCTGATTTCTGCAGTTTTATCATCTCATCTGCACAGATACTTAAGTCATCTTCTATTCCTTGCAGCCTTCAGTCATTTGGCTGTATTTCTCCTAGTGTCTCATTTATTTTAAACACCTTTAAATGCATGTTTTATTCTTTCGCTAAATTACTGAAAGACATCTCCTGAACTGAAGCCAAAACCTGAACTGCTTTTTGCTGAATAGCTGCAAGGCTCTTCCCCACCAGAATTTTTCCTCCACTATTCTAGTTGATTTTCTGTTGCTTTCTCGTTTTCTTCTTTGCTGACATCAAGGAAGTGTAGTGACTAACCAGCAACTGAATTTTATCAAAATAAATATATTTTGCTGGCTGTTTTCCAAAGTTTCTGTTTTCAGACTAGGAGAGCTCTTATCAACATGATGATCTTTCAAATCCAATTTATTTGCCGTTGATCCTTATAAATAAAATATATCTCTGCATCTAACCTAAGCTGGTACCTATTGATAAAGGTGAGTTTTCCACACCAGCGATATTAACAGCATGATCTTAAAGCCCAATAGCTGTCTTTCAACAATCCAGTATCTTAATGCCTTGACAAAATATAATATGTGGTTAATTCTTTTAACATCCCTTAATAAGTAAATCCCATCTGTGATACTATACCCGGGAATTTAGTAATCAGTACTTCTAGAAATCATTTACTATCTATATATTTAGATATGTGTTGTTCCCAATGTGTCACTCACCTGTATAAGCATCATATTGGTTTTCATATATCATTTAACTATTTAATGACATCAGGCCAAGACTTTAGGGGCCAGATTCCAAAAGACTTGCTCTTGCTCTTGGTGTAAGTATCTTACTCAGTGTAAGGCCTATATATAAAGCAGGCTTACACAGGATTAAGTCACTTATACCAAGAGCACCTGTTTTAGAATTTGTCTCAAGACCTACTTGATGATTGGGGGTACACAATGTATATATCACGTGTCCTTACATATAAGGTACATATATCATCCATACAGGCATTGTCCTTAATCAAGACTGTAGCATGTCTTTCAACCAAGAATAACACCCTTTGTTATTAGTCATTTCCAAATTAATAAAAACATGCACCCCACACACATGTGTTAGCCCTCTGTACATCTGTAAAAAATGTACTATTATCTGGAGACGTACAATATCTGCTTGTTCTTCCTTAAGCTGTGAAAATATTGCCTTCCTTCTGTTCACTTAATGCAAACCATTAACACAGTCTATACCCTGACCTTGTACGGAACAAAGTTTCCCCCCTTTTTTTCTTTTCCTGTTCTGAACTCTTACCCCATAGAAGAACCTGTCATGTCTGTAACATTTTCCATTTGACGTTCATTGCCTTCCTGTTCCTCAGAGCTTTCTAGAACTTGAAATGTAATGGTATGCCTCTGTTTAGAAACTGCTGTTTTCCCGCTCCCATTGTTTGGAAGTATAACATCCTCAGACAGAGGTAATACAGCAATACTGTAGTGTAAGTCACCTGTAAATTTCCTGCCACATCACATTCAGTGTCATCTATACTTTCCTCAGTTAAAAGTATACTAGCACCGTCTTAGCCAAAATACCCAGTTGCTTTGCATTTTGTGCATGCACATAGGCATACATTCTTTTCATAGATTCATAGGTATGTAGGACAGGCCCAAAGACCATCATGGGAACACACATAGTCTAATGCTCTTGAATCATACACTGCTACACCAACCTAAGAATCAAATTCCCTTTTAACTGCTGTTATTGTAGGTGACTTTCTAATGTAACACGGAAGATGGTTCTAAAGAGATGGAATAAAATTAAGTAAACATTTTGTACAAAGGTGTTCTACATAGTGGAATATCAAACAGAAAATCATTTCTAGCGCTGTTTGAGGAGGAATTATAATACTAATCCCAGAGTTACTGTTGCTTAGATAATGTACTCCATGCATAACTTTCCTGTTACATAACAGTAATGTGTACAGTGAAGTTTCCATATAGAACATACATAATCTGTTTTTCTGCAATCAGAAACCCAGTTTGTAAATTTCTTTTGTACCAGTTGAAGTAGCTGCAAGTTAGTTTTCTTGTTGCATATATATATATATATATATATATATATATATATATATATATATATATGTAAACATCCATGCACACACACACACACACACACACACACACACACACACACACACACACACACACACACACACACACACAATTTAGAGTCACTAATCCACCTACTGCATGCATTTGGGATGTAAGAACCCTTGAAAATACAGGAAGGGACAAGCAGACTCTACACAGAAGGCACTCCTGCTAGGAAATATAATGAATAACTTCTTGCTTTGCCACTGCACCACCCATTCTTTCTTTCACTTTTGTTATAATCTAACATCAGAAATATACAGGGATGAGGCTGCATCTAGGAATTTTTGGGCCTTGCACTTATTTTTAGTTAGGACGCCTTGGCTTCTCCCAGATATTATCCGAAATGTGTCTGTGTATGCATTGGTGGCAGGGCCAGCCTTAGCTGAAATGGCACCCTAGGCAAAGTAGTGCTGTGGCACCCCTTAAGCCCCACCCACACCATTCTCAAGTAACACCCCTACTTGAGCCACGCCCATATGTAGGCCACTCCCACAAAAGCCACTCCAGTCATTTCTTCAATTTTTTAAATGCATGAAAATCAGTGAATGCTTTGTCATAGTGTAACAAAGGGGGCATGCTTTACACACCAGCCACAGTACACCAGCATATCACTGACCAACATGTAAAACAGACACTGGGCACTTACTGACCTTAATCAAATATATAGCATAAATGTAGTTTACAATACACGAGTTTCACAGCAATCTGTTCTGTCAGACAGAATAAGGGACAGCAAAGAGGTTTACTAATGGTTGAGCACAACAGTTTGAGAGTTTGGACATGTATGTTCACCTTTTACATATGTCAATAGCTGTCCATCACCTCTACCAAACTTATCAGCATATCTGGTTAGGTTGGAACATGACTTCATTAAACAATACAGTGGTATTTCAGCAGAAAGGCAGTCCATGGAAATTGCTTTCCTAAGAATAAGAGACAAAAACCCTCCATAGTTGTCAACCATACCTGCCAATGTGGAACAAAGTGGCAAAGGTGGAACACTTCCTTGCAGCATACTAAAGTCCATCTAAGCTGATCAGTATGATGAAAATATATTTCTTTATACTTAGGATTCAGTTCTATTTATCATGCATCTCAGTTACAATTTGACATAAGATTACCTTTCAACTTGTGCCACTGGAAGGGCAGTTCTTAACTACCACATTGACTCAAGTACTATATCATGCAACACAATGAAATGTAATAGCTATAGAGGTTTAGACCATGCAATCAGATTTACAACATTTAAACACTGACTTAGTTCCTCCCATGCTTGTTAAGTATACATAATGTTAATACATAATTCAATTTCAGTTCCTTTGCCCCCCAAAAGTATATGTAGACTCAAGTGCTGTATTCAACTACAATCTAAAAACCAGGGAGCCAGCCTCCCTATTCTTAAAATAGAACCAAGATCACCACATGGCTATTCTTGCATAATATAACTGAGTGCCCAGTTAAGCCACACTGGAGTAGGACATGGCAAACATACGACTACAATTCTTAAGTTATCACACAACACTAAATAAAAACTAAAAATGGAAAGCTATCTTAACAGCAGGGAATATCACACTTTAGACAAATATAAAACAGCTAAAATTGCTACCAAAGTACAATATAACTGTCGCACAGACTATGAGATCAATGGTACAAACTGATATAATAGTAATATAATGGAAGGTAACACAATGGAAAATGCTACATGTTATAACAATGGGCTATGCTGACAAGATCAGTTCCAATCCTGGTCCTGAAAGCCTGACCCCATCTGCTGGAACAGCTGAAATGCCTTGCACTCACAGCATCAACAGCGATGTTACCAGGTTTGATTACACACCATCAGTGTAGAAGGTGACAGATTAAGGGCTGTGATCCCGAAGGCAAAACCATGTCTGAAGTAGACCCACCTGTTTACAATGACACCTGCAGGCTGTTTTACAGTTTCATCTGTACTGAGTTGGAACACTGGCTGGTAAGAAGTTGTTCAAAGAAATTGCTAGAAATGAAGGCAGGGAAGGAGTGCATCATCCATCAGTACACCAGATCAAGGAAGAGACAATCCCATCCCCTGCTGCAGCTTCACATACACCCTCATCATCTTCAAACAATGGTCTGCAGAGTGTCAGGGCAACCCAACAAACTGTATTACTACCTAAAATTACATGTGCTTGGCCTTAAGAACATTTGGCAAATTAATACTATCTAGGCTGTGGTCAGTGGTTTCACAGGATTTCACGCACTTCACTATCAGCCTACGCTTTTTTGTGCTATTGTAGCAGCAGTGACTGTGTCTTGCTTAAGACTACTATATTGATATACACAATGATTTCCACGAGTGGGTTAATACCTTTTCAGTGCCACAATACCCTTTAAATGACAATATCCCTTCCCTCATTTATAGTAATACTCTTCCACTGCTACTTGCCAGTCCAGTCTAGCATATTCAGGATACAATTACTTTACACTTAAAAATAATCAACCATACTATTAAATTAATAGGAGTCAGCAGTCTCTCATTAAAAGACTGAAATTAATTATAATCAATCCACCAGTTTTATGCAATTACCCTTTTAGAATTCAAGAAGCAACTAACCATAGCACAGGCTTTTCAAATTGAGTGCTAAAATACTTAAAGGAGTTGGGCAATAATACACCTTGAAAATTAAATATGCAAATAAATATATTCTTGCACAGGGAAATATAAAATAGAAATAGTTTTAAACAAAAAGATGGCATTACACTGACTTTAACCTAGCCGGTCCTACTACTAACTATAATCTATCTGCCAATTTAGTGGTTGAAAAGACCGACAGGCAAAATGTCTAGATGTTAGTTAACTGATCTAGGCAACAACTATTGTCTGCTCTCATCTAAATTCATGAAAAGATTTGTTTAATGCTACCCATCCTAAAGCACAATGAACTAGCCTGCTCCACTGAACTTTTAGGGAAGAGTCATGTGACCTGAAAAAAATCTCCAGGAGGTGTCCTAGCACACTTACTTTCTACAAAACACTTATTTTAGTGATACGTGTGTGTGTGTGTGTGTGTGTGTGTGTGTGTGTGTGTGTGTGTGTGTGTGTGTGTGTGTGTGTGTGTGTCTGCGCTTGTTTTATACTGAATGATGCTCAACTTCAAATGATATCATCTATCCATACACAACCCCTTTTTCCCATATGGGAGAAAGGTATTACTTCAACAGTGACAATCATCTAGAAACAATGTTCACACTACTGGGCAGTGATACCACTTCCTGTAAATTTAAAATTCTGAATCCAAACACCATCCAAAGCACTGTGGCTTAAATAACCAGAAAGTTCCAACCCAGTTAAGCTAATCTATCTTTTTTTAGGAACTAACACTTTTCAAAGTTTAGCTGCATCAGTTTTTTTCATTATCTTTCACATCTTTGCTGCATCTTTACTGAAATAACAGCTACAAGTTTTGTAAAGCTTTTCACATTTTTCTCCTTTGTTACATTTTTACTGATAAACAACTACAGAGTTTGTACAACTTTTCACAAAGGGTACATGCCTCCCAAGTACAGTCTCAGATATATGTATGATGTAGTATCTTGTCTAGTAAGCTTCGCTTTACCACTATGACTGGAAGCTACAAAACACCTGTCAGTGAAGCCACAGAACAGCTTGTGAACTCTTTCATCCTAGGATTTTTGGTTGGTGCAGGCAGAGAGTCCTTGGAAGATACAGGTTTATCTTCCGTACTTTTCCACATTATCCAGTCTATAAGAATCAGGAAAAAACTGGATCATGCTAGATCACCAAGGGGGATGACCATGCAGCAACACTTAGAGGAGAAGGTCTCTTTTGTGGAATTTAATCAAGGTTCAAACCTTTAAAAAGTAAAATTTTTCCCACCTCGTAAAGTTCTGGAATCAAAAGCTTCACAAATATTATATTGTTGATTTTAATGTCCCGCCCCTAAGAAATATTACACATGAAGTGTACCTGTGTTGGGAAAGACTTTTATGTACATATTTGAGGCATTTTTAAAAACTTTACCATTCATAACTGCAGAGTCATTGAAGTACCAAGCATCGGTATCAGGCTTATCAAGACACTAATGACGGACACACTGTACAACCATTAGTGTCTGATTACCAGGCTTTATCCCAGAAGACTGTGGTTGCAGTGTCCCAGAGACTTCTTATATATATATATATATATATATATATATATATATATATATATATATATATATACATACATACATACATACACACACACACACACACCAGTTTCAGATGCATAAAATAGAGCCGGAGCAGTTCCAGGTGCATAAAACAGAGCCAGAGCAGTTTCAGATGCATAAAATAGAGCCAGAGCAATTCCAGGTGCATAAACAGAGCCGGAGCAGTTTAAGTTGCATAAAATAGAGCCAGTGCAGTTTCAGATGCATAAAATAGAGCCAGAGCAATTCCAGGTGCATAAAACAGAGCCGGGGCAGTTTAAGTTGCATAAAATAGAGCCGGAGCAGTTCCAGGTGCATAAAACAGAGCTGGATCAGTTTCACTTACATAAAGCAGAGCCGGAGCAGTTTCAGATAGAAAAAATGGAACCGGAGCAGTTTCAGAATTATTTAAATGCATAGAAGAAAAGATACCTCAACACACTTATTAGCTAAGCTGTTACACAAACTGGCTAAGGGCTCTAGGTGCAAATGAGTTAACTACCTTTGTGTACATATTCCTACTTTAAATACCAGAGCTAGATCATGGTCAGATAGGGCCCTAGGCAATGGATCACCGTCACACCGAACAGACCCTCCTGCAGCAACCCCCTACCCCTAACTATTCCAGTGTTCCATTACTTGGCTGTTTCTCACCAGTTGCCATAAACACTGTTCAAACCTATCAGTGTGAATATTCCAGGTACTGAAATAAAATAGCATAAACACAGATAGCAATTTGCTAAACAAACAGTATCACAATGAAAACAGACTTACATGAGCTGTAAACTTCTCTGCCCTTGAAACCCGCATTTATTGAAACAGCATGAAAACCCACATTCATAGAAAATGTATCTTGCCACTGGAGGATTAAGTTTACCTTTGGATTATTTTTAAACCACAGGTTCCTTTGCACACATTTTTAGGGCCTTACATACATTAATTTGTTCTTTGATTCACCTTCCTGATTATATTCTTTGTATAATACAGCACCACTTGTCAGAATGTGTTTTAAATTTATAGTTTTAAACATTCTTTTAATAAACAATGAAACAAGATATATGAACGAATAATGACAAAACGACCTATTTCATAAAATTTCAACATAAAAGTGCAGTCGAACTTCTGTCATTACAATCCAATATCACTCAATACGCACAGTCTCTGCAAAAGTAAAATCATCAGAATAATTCCACATTAAAGAAACCTATAACTAACAAAGAGGTTGCTACTGGCAAACAACTTTACATCTCAATGTTTCATCGACAAATTCAGTGCCTGCTGCCCTTGAAGAATCAAATACCTACATTACATTGAAGAACAAAATTGGTAAGCTGGTAATATCGCAACAGGAAATGACTGAGAAACCGACAACACTTCATAGTTACTAGGCATCTTATACAAAGGAGGGCACCCTTAAAATGCACCAAATAATCGACAACCTAGGGGCATGACATACCATGCATCCATACCTCTCAACATCCCATCCCATACCTCTCAAAGCATCCCCCCAAGGAAACAACAAGCATGTGTATTTTAATTATACAACTTCTACCCTATCGCACATGTATAAAACAATGGTAGGTGTGTTCAGGTAAATGACACGTGTCTTTCCCTAGATCTTGGCAGACCTGTGGGGGTACTTACAAAGTCATACAAATGAACTATTAAGTATCTTAGCTGTTTGCCATTTAAGAATGCATACTCTTTTCTACAGAAGCCAACAAAAAATCATACTGACAATTTCTTGAATGTCAACCTGTGAATAAATATGCTCTTTGAATTGCACCATGCAGAAAAGAACAGCCACTATCATTCATATTTTACAAGTATTGCAGCACAACAATGTGGCTATACGGTGGTTTGGTATAAAAGAAACAGTCGCTGGAACATAAAACTATGATCAGGTAGTAAAGACTGAAATCATGCATCTGTTCCATAGGTGTATCAGCTTCTGTGTATTTCAGCCACTTTTTCCAACCATCCAGGTATCAACATAAAACACCACTTATGCAACAGACAAGCAGCTACTCTGTCTCATAGCAACACACACATACTTTCTCTTTCATATAACTAACAACTAGTTCAAATTCCACACACTCCTACTCTTTCATACAACACACACTGTCCCTCATACAGAAATGAATGGAACCACTAGTTTAAACTGTACACATGCACACCTACTCTCTCTCTCACATACAGTAGCACACACATGCACTTTATCTCATACAAACAGAATGGCTAACTAATTCCATATACATACATGCATACACACACACACACACACACACACACTTTCTCATGCATACAGAAGTGAATAGTTTAAATTGCACACACATACACTTACCTTCTTTCCAAACCGAACGGCCAAACAAGCACACACGAACTTAAACCCCTCTTAACAAAACTACTAATTACATTTCGCGCGCCTGGCGCCGCCTGCAAAATGAATTTATGTCAACATTGGCATGTGTACGCATGATTCTCCTTAAAGGAAAAGACGCAATGCTGTACTAGTGGGAGGGCGCTCAACAACCCCCTTTGCTCTGTGGTTCCGGTGCCCTCAAGCAGGCGCCTAGAAGAAAGAAAGAATGGACTAAATGAATTAAAATAAAAAAAAAAATAAAGTAAAAAATTGCACCCTTTACAAGGCCGGCCTTTATGGCGCCCTAGGCGGTCGCCTAGTTCGCCTATGCCTAAGGCCGGCCGTGTCTCTAGTCACATGTGGTGAAACATTATGGCTATCCTTCTGTGACTTATGAGTACAGTCTTCTTCACAGTCTTGGAGTCAACCTTACAGTCCATTTCTTCCAATATCAATCTCCAGATGACATGTTAACTAGAACTTGAGCTGAATAAACAGTTTTTACAACATGTTATGCTGTAAAATTTTGCTTAAAAAGTGTTTTGAGGAAGCAACCAACTTCATCCCATATCTTGTATGAATTCTGAAGGTATCCGCAATTTACAGCTTAGTAATGCTGTGCAAATAAAAATATATAAAGTCTAAATTTCAATATTTCTGTACAAAAATTACTATTTAATAGGGATATTTTAGAGATCTAAAAGGGGTAGAGTGTCCTCTATTCATATGACAAGGTACTAGATGATGCCATATATGTAAGCTATGGATTTAATGATGCAATGTTTACCGTGAAGGACCTAATCCAATCAGATCATTCCTGTTGTTTTTCATCCGTTAACACTTTTTATAAAATCAGCAAACAAATCAATCCAAACCAGCCCAGAAGTTGAAAATGTTGAAACACAGGTGCCCAGTAGGAAGGTAGCTGGAATAAAGAATTCTTTATTTGAGCTGCCTTCCTACTGGGCACCTGTGTTTCCACTTTTTATAAAATGATATGCTCATACATCTGTTTTGTTTCTGCTACTGAAGCTTAATTAATGAAGCTTCTGAACCATTTTCATTTAAGGTGCTCGACTTTATATCAAAGATAATAACAGGTGTGTATACAGTTTTGACACTCTCTTAACAGGTCACAGGACAGTGTAAATTACTAAACTCAATAAATATCAGCATTTTTTCACTAGCATTTTCTACCTGAAAATTCTATGCCTTTTTATGTATATGTATGTATATGCACTTTTCAATTGGATTTTTCACACTTTGAGTTGAATTAATAGTAATAAAGGTAATGCGGCACAATCATTTCCAAAGTGCATATCAATACATATCAATACTCTTCTGATATGATAATTTGGCAGTTTTAAATCATTCAACCCCTTCACATTATGGAGGCAAAATAACACCACTTATGCAACAGACAAGCAGCTACTCTATCTCATAGCAACACACACATACTTTCTCTTTCATACAAGTAACTAACACATACACACACACACTTTCTCATGCATACAGAAGTGAACAGTTTAAATTGCACACACATATACTTACCTTCTTTCCAAACTGAACGGCCAAACAAGCACACACGAACTTAAACCTCTCTTAACAAAACTACTAATTACATTTCGCGCGCCTGGCGCCGCCTGCAAAATAAATTTAAGTCGATGTTGGCGCGTGTACGCATGATTCTCCTTAAAGGAAAAGACGCGATGCTGTAGTAGTGGGAGGGCGCTCAACAACCCCCTTTGCTCTGTGGTTCCGTTGCCCACAAGCAGGCGCTGAGAAGAAAGAAAGAATGGACTAAATGAATTAAAATAAAAAAATAAATAAATAAATAAAGTCAAAAATTGCGCCCTTTACAAGGCCGGCCTTTATGGCGCCCTAGGCGGTCGCCTAGTTCACCTATGCCTAAGGCCGGCCGTGATTGGTGGCGGTCTTTCTCACAAACATCCCCCCACAAACATCTACATTGGCTATCATTGCAGGGATATCTTAATGTGATGTACAAAAATGAGGTTTCTCTGTTTATGTAGAATACAACTTTCAGTATTTGCAGTGCTCCTGGTAATGCAAACAGAGGCTGAGTCCTGCTGTTGCCCAGATGGTTCCCAGCATCCCTGGGTGTTATCTTCTATCAGAACAAGCATAAACCCCTAATTGAATGAAAATTGGATCTTTAGAAAAGGGTAGGAGTAAACTACATAGAAAAAATGGAAGTTGTGGGAACAACACATAGAGGAGGAATGAGTTTTAAGAGAAATATTATCTTTTTATATTTCTCCTTCCTCTTCTGCCTAAAGTAGCTGTCAGTATCATTGCTGATACTTTTCCTTCCCTTTTCTTCTTTTTTTTTCTACCCTTTAAAAGGTATTCTCTTCACCCTACTATTCTTGGTAGTTTAAAAAAAAATCTTTCTTTCCTTCATTATGGCTGATAAACCCACTGGTTTTAAGAAATGCACGTCCTGTTGGCACAAGATCCCTAACTCTGATGCCCACAGAGAGTGTGTCTATTGCCTGGGAGCTTCACAATTGAATACAGATTGCTCCATTTGTGCAGGTTTTAATTCCAGTACCCTTAGTGACCGTCAGAACAAATTCGTTCTGAAGTGTTTGCTGCCACCTTCTTCTTCCAGTTCTTCTGCTGTAGGGGCTCAAACCCTGTGAAAACATCCAAAGCCTCTTCAGAGGCAAAAGAATCAAGAAAAAGGTCTCCAACCCACTCTTCTAACTCACCCCATTCTTTGGAAGCCTCCTGCTAAAATTAAAAAAAAAAACAGATCCAACCCCCTCGAATCCGAAGTGAAAACAGTCAGACTGAAATCCTCAGACCCAACATCTTCCCTTGCTAAATCACCAAGGGCCTGACCCCCAGGGTTCTGTGTTGAGATGGTTTCTCCTCGTCTCCTTCTACTTTCATTCACGTGACCCCAAGGAGAGAAGGCCCCAGCCTGCCATTTCCTCCATCAGGTCCTCCAGGAGCCTTTCTGAAGCCAAAATGGATAGGATGATGAGGACGTTCCTCAGAGCTCAGATTTAGATGGGGGCTATCCTGTCTCCTTCTCCCATGGGATCCATGAGCCTCCCTTCTACTTCCCGTGCTGTGATTTCTCCTTCTCCGTTATGACCAATGATTTCATAGCCTTTGGATACAAGAAACCCAAGTGTGTAGGTTTTGGATCTGAAGACAGCTAAGTCTTCGACTCCAGCTGCTTGCCTGACTTGTTCAGCACCGATTACTTTGAACCAGGATGAGTCTTGGATTGAAAGTATTGGCGCTGTGTCCGGGGGGACTGGGTTCCACTTCAATGTTGTCAAATGTTTTATTTAGGATAATAATGTTATGGTAGCTGTTTTAGAAAATTATTACTGTTGTTCTGTGTTTTTATGTATTTTTAGCAGCGATTGTTGGTTGTTGGGTTTATTTTATTCTGTGTTGTGAGCCTTTAACTTTAAGTGGTGATCATTTATTTATTTAATTAATTATTGTATTAATTAATGTTGTTTAGTATTTAAGTAGTGGGAGGGGATGTGTATGTTATTCTGAAGAAGTCTGGATACTGTCAGGACAAAAGTGCTTAATAAACCATTATTTTGTGGCTCTGAAGTCTTCACCTTTTGTTATCCATTCTTTGTCAGAGGTGCTCCTGCCCCTTGGAGCTTTGGCGTGGACAGCTCAGGTCCAACTCCTCCTTCAAAGCACAGGTCTATGGTAGCATCTGGAGCTTAAGCTCCAGTGCAGCCAGCTGTGGCTTCTCCCGGTCCTTCTGCTTTCAGTGTGGCAAAAAGGGACTTCTCTCATCCAAGAGATGTACCCACAGAAAGGAACAACGACAATGTAACCAGCAGAGATGCGGAATGATAGAAAACACAAGCCACTCGACCAACGTAAAACAAATTTATTACAATCCAAATGGTTTAGCGCTTTCAACTGTACCAACACAGTCTTCTTCAGAACACTTGATAACGTTGTAAAATCACATTATATACTCTCATGACTTCACAGAATTTACAAATCCCCGCCAAAACCCTTAAAGCTGCAGTGTAAATATACCTAAAAATATGTATATACATGCATTTGTATAAATTATTAATATACTATATATATTAATCATGTACATTAAAAACTTGATAAGTTAAAAATGAAAGAATAAAATATTAATTTATTGCTAAAAAAGGCTTTATACTGATGTGGTCATTTATTCCAGGAGTTCTAGTGGCATCGGTATAAATCTGCCATTTACTTTCACATAAAGCTAATAACATTTTCCAGTTACCTCCCCACAAGGAACAATGAACTTGATCAATAATGGTAAATAAAAATTTATGGTGACTATCTTTCTCAAGAATGTGTCTAGATAAGGCATTATTACTGTCCTGCTTCTGAATTCTATAATAGTGTTCATATATACGTTTTTTAAGAGTACGCTCTGTTTTTCCTATATAGTAGGCAGAGCAGGACATACATGTAGCCAGATATACCACTTGCTTTGTATTACAGTTACCTTTCCTACACTTAATTATTGTACAATTGATGTCTTTAAGTTGGATAGTGGTATCTTCATTAATATATCTACACTGATTACAAGACTACCACTGTATATATTTGCATCTGCATAGCCAGTATTAGTTTTTTCTAATAATCTTTTCAGATCGGGGGCCGTCTTGTATACACATTTAGGAAAAGGATCCCAATCCTGTCCCATATTACGTTCAGTAAATACATCCCAATGTCTCTGTAGGATCTCTTTAATAGTATGCACAGAGGGTGTATATGTTAAAACACAAACTCTACCTATTGGTATAAGACCGTTGGTAGCCTGTCTCGTCCTGTTGACTGGACTAATAAGGTCCAACTGTCCTAATAATGGACAATATTTACTTCCCCATTCCTTAGTTACATATTCAGTAATATCCTTAAGCATGTATTCATGATATGCACGCTTTTGTAAAAGATTGTAAATATTCAGCATTTTCTTCTCAAACATCTCTAATGTTGATGTCATCCTAGCAGCTCTTATGCATTGCCCTTTAACCACATTACGAAATATATATGGTGGGTGATTGCTGGTATAATGTATATAATCATTAGAAAATGTTGGTTTCCGATAAATGCTGGTGGAAAATCCATCCTGCTGGTGACTAATCAGCACATCTAAGAAGGAAATCTGTTGTGCATTGAAATCATGTGTAAACCTAAGAAATGTTGTAGACTCGTTCAAAAAATTCATGAACTCATCAATCTTGTCAGTGGGTGCCTTCCATAATATGAAGAGATCATCTAGATATCTCACGTAAAATTCTATGTCCTCATAATATTTACCAGTGAACAGATGTTCTAGTTCCCATGATAACATTACAAGATTCGCAAAAATGGGAGCCAAAAAGGCGCCATAGCGACACCTTGTGTCTGTCTGAAAAATTCACCCTGGCGATATAGTTGTGGTCTAAAACCAGTGACATCATGTCACAGATTAAACAAATTTTATCCCAACTATATCCAGAATAAAGTTTAAAACTATTGGCAAAATATTCCAGACCTATTTCCTTAGGGATACATGAAAATAAATCAATGACATCTATTGTCAAAAAAGTCAAATTGGCATTCCACTTATCCCTAGTGAGTTTTCTTAAAAAATCCCATGAATCCTTGACGAGATGCGGGATCTCAAAATATATATGTTTTAACCATGTGTCAATAAGGACACCTATATTGTAAGTTTTTGAGTGGGAACCTGACACAATGGGTCTAAATGGTGGTTGTTCAATAGATTTGTGGATTTTAGGTATCCCCACCATTTTTGCCATAATAGGGTAGTCTTGTTTTAAGAATGTATAAATGTATGACTTAGATGGTCCTAAAAAGATAAAAAAGATAAAAAAGATAAATGTGTACAAGGCGAATGTATTGTACTTGAACATCACAATTGCAATGCACAGAATGGGCCTCATGAGGGTCTCATTCAACAATTTTTAGGTGATTGCTATGATTCTAATGATGTAGAAAGGGACAATTTCATAATGCCAAGTCTTATGTACAGAAAAACAGTTCTTTGAAAGATATAATATATGATTTTGGTAAAAAATTGTTATCCTTTAAAAATACTAAAATTGACATAGCTTACTTATCTCAATGTTTGCAGTCTAATGTTGTGCCCTAAGGGAATTAGATTTTTCAAGTTACCCTTAGGAATTGTTTATAATTCTGTTTATAACTCTGACATTATGAATGAATTTAATGAATTATTTGATGGATTTGGTTTTTCTTATATTAGACTATTGATTAAACACCATGATGAAAAACTTATCAGTTTAGCTAATGAAATAGAATGTATTAATCATAGTATAGTTAAACACAATGATTTTGATATGTGGAAAGAGTTATACACTAAACAGTTTACAATAGCTGAGAATAATGCACACATTATTTATGAGAGGAAAAATAGAAAAATGAGGCGGGATTTGGAACTTTACAAATCCAGTCGAGCGTACATTTGGCCATCAGATAGAACACATGAAACTGGACAATATGACAATGATTTTAGACATAAGCGTTATGGCTCATACAGAGAGGAAAATTTTCAAGGGGGACGTTTTTTTCCAGCCAGAAATGTACGTCCACAGTGGAACAAACAAAAGAGATGAGTAGTTACATATCTAATTATAATAGTGATAACAGATGCATTGAGAAATTTATGAGTCCACAGGGAGTGGAAGTTAAAGATACTCCCGACACAACCTGTATTCACACTTTTCAGAACAAGAATAAAAATATTTTAAACACATTTAATGGGTTCAATGTTTACAACTATACTGATATGGAAATTGATGCAGCTTTTTTTAGCCTTATGAGTAAAGGGATGAAATTCATCCCAAGTACTCGCAATAATTTAGTGGACAACATAAAAGAAGTAAAATTATTTTGCAGAAGGTTGAATTTAGTGGCACAATTTGATAAAGTCAACAAAGATGATAGGGATGCCACTCACAACAATTTGATGGAAGCGACCGAATTCAAACTCAAACAAAAAAGCACATACATTCCAAATCCCCATCCGCAAGTTAAGAACTATGAATATTTGGTATGTAAGGATATATATTGGTTACCTCACCACAATAAGAAACATTACGGTAACACCTTAGATGATAATCTCACTGAAGATGAAAGAAGCTGTCTTGATAGGTGTATACACAACAAGGACATACGTATCATGAAGCCTGACAAGGGGGGTGGGTTAGTTGTATTTCACACAGATGAGTACAACACAAGTATACACAATATACTACATGGGTCTGGTAATTATGAAGGTATTTCTATAAATCAAATTAACATCGGATATAAAAGAATAGATCTTGCTTTAGAGGAATATCTTATTGATAGTAGGATCACCAATGAGATTTATACATTCTTAAAACAAGACTACCCTATTATGGCAAAAATGGTGGGGATACCTAAAATCCACAAATCTATTGAACAACCACCATTTAGACCCATTGTGTCAGGTTCCCACTCAAAAACTTACAATATAGGTGTCCTTATTGACACATGGTTAAAACATATACATTTTGAGATCCCGCATCTCGTCAAGGATTCATGGGATTTTTTAAGAAAACTCACTAGGGATAAGTGGAATGCCAATTTGACTTTTTTGACAATAGATGTCATTGATTTATTTTCATGTATCCCTAAGGAAATAGGTCTGGAATATTTTGCCAATAGTTTAAGACTTTATTCTGGATATAGTTGGGATAAAATTTGTTTAATCTGTGACATGATGTCACTGGTTTTAGACCACAACTATATCGCTTTTCAGGGTGAATTTTTCAGACAGACACAAGGTGTCGCTATGGGGGCGTCTTGCGCTCCCATTTTTGCGAATCTTGTAATGTTGTCATGGGAACTAGAACATCTGTTCACTAGTAAATATTATGAGGACATAGAATTTTACGTGAGATATCTAGATGATCTCTTCATATTATGGAAGGCACCCACTGACAAGATTGATGAGTTCATGAATTTTTTGAACGAGTCTACAACATTTATTAGGTTTACACATGATTTCAATGCACAACAGATTTCCTTCTTAGATGTGTTGATTAGTCACCAGCAGGATGGATTTTCCACCAGCATTTATCGGAAACCAACATTTTCTAATGATTATATACATTATACCAGCAATCACCCACCATATATATTTCGTAATGTGGTTAAAGGGCAATGCATAAGAGCTGCTAGGATGACATCAACATTAGAGATGTTTGAGAAGGAAATGCTGAATATTTACAATATTTTACAAAAGCGTGCATATCCTGAATACATGCTTAACGATATTACTGAATATGTAACTAAGGAATGGGGAAGTAAATATTGTCCATTATTAGGACAGTTGGACCTTATTAGTCCAGTCAACAGGACGAGACAGGCTACCAACGGTCTTATACTAATAGGTAGAGTTTGTGTTTTAACATATACGCCCTCTGTGCATACTATTAAAGAGATCCTACAGAGACATTGGGATGTATTTACTGAACATAATATGGGACAGGATTGGGATCCTTTTCCTAAATGTGTATGCAAGACGGCCCCCAATCTGAAAAGATTATTAGAAAAAACTAATACTGGCTATGCAGATGCAAATATATACAGTGGTACCCGAAAATGCGGGTCTTGTAATCAGTGTAGACATATTAATGAAGATACCACTATCCAACTTAAAGACATCAATTGTACAATAATTAAGTGTAGGAAAGGTAATTGTAACACAAAGCAAGTGGTATATCTGGCTACATGTATGTCCTGCTCTGCCTACTATATAGGAAAAACAGGCGTCTGCGTATATATGAACACTATTATAGAATTCAGAAGCAGGACAGTAATAATGCCTTATCTAGACACATTCTTGAGAAAGGTAGTCACCATAAATTTTTATTTACCATTATTGATCAAGTTCATTGTTCCTTGTGGGGAGGTAACTGGAAAATGTTATTAGCTTTATGTGAAAGTAAATGGCAGATTTATACCGATGCCACTAGAACTCCTGGAATAAATGACCACATCAGTATAAAGCCTTTTTTAGCAATAAATTAATATTTTATTCTTTCATTTTTAACTTATCAAGTTTTTAATGTACATGATTAATATATATAGTATATTAATAATTTATACAAATGCATGTATATACATATTTTTATGTATATTTACACTGTAGCTTTAAGGGTTTTGGCGGGGATTTTTAAATTCTGTGAAGTCATGAGAGTATATAATGTGATTTTACAACGTTATCAAGTGTTCTGAAGAAGACTGTGTTGGTACAGTTGAAAGCGCTAAACCATTTGGATTGTAATAAATTTGTTTTACGTTGGTCGAGTGGCTTGTATTTTCTATCATTCCGCATCTCTGCTGGTTACATCCAAGAGATGTGACTACTTTGGAACCTACAGCCTTGCTTTCTTTGGGTCCAAGTTCTGATCCTGTCAGACCTGTCATACAGAGCCAGCCACAACATCAAGCATCCAGACAGTCCCCCTCGAGGACTTTCTCCCTCTCTTCGGATATCTCTCCAAACCATCCCACTGAGGAGGCTCCCTGTAAGAGAAAATGCAAGAGGAGACATACAAACTCCTTTCAGGAGTCTCTCACAGACGGCACTGACTTCGATGAAGGTGAGGGGGCCCCCAGATCTACACCTGGATGATGTCTGCTGTGGAGACATCTTAGAAATTCTCAAGCAAACAAGTGGATGGTCTTCCAATAACCTTTCCAGAAGAAGTCAGTGTTTCTGGAAGCTTTTGGGTCCGGCTCATCTACACCTAGGGTGACTCCCTCGACTGATGAGTCTATAGATCTAGTTGCTCACCAGGTGTGGAAGGAGCCGGATGCTGTAGAACCCATTCCCCACTGACCCATATTATGTTTCTTCCCCCGAAGGACAGGACACACTGGAACAAGGGAGTTCCAGCTGATGCTATGGTTGTGGCAGCAGCCACAAAGAAATAGCTGGCAGAGCAATGCTTCTCTGTACATACCCTAAGAGAGAGTCTAGGGTGTTAGATTTGGGAAGTGCATTTCTGCCAAAGCAACCTTTGCCTTATGGCCTCTGAATTACTTGGCACATTTCACCAAGCTATAGCAGGATTTGACTCAAAGAGCTTTCCAAATCTCTCTCCAAGTCCATGTCTGTGGAGTTCTAGAAGAAGTCTTCTTTACAACTGGCCACTCTTCTATCTGTCTGTAATGTGTTCATGAGGCTACTTTCCTATGCTGCTGAAGGTACCTCATGGGTGGATGGTTCAGGTATAGCCATTAGGAGACATGCCTGAATGCACTTGTGTGACTTTGTGGAGCCTTTCACTTCTTCATTTATCAATGCTCCCTTTGATGGATCGTCTTTGTTTGGCCCTACTGTAAAGGAAACACTTTCCCAGAGTAAATAGATGGAAAGACCGTGTTTTCTATAGGAATACGCTTTTCTACTCCTTCGTGATCCTTTTCTAGGAATCAACAAGGAGGTAAGAAAATGTGATTCCATAAGTACCAGGATCTTTTCCAGGATTCATAGGGGATTTCTCCCTAGAGGCAGGGGGGGGGGCAGTTCTAATGGAAGATGCCATCCTTGTGGCAGGGGAGGCCTGCAGAACCAGGGCTTCTGAGATTCCTATTCAGGTAAACCCTTTCAGCGCTCCTGAAATGTTGCCTAACTGCCAACCTCTGGAGGCAGTCGGGGGTGCTTGTTTCTGCACCCAGACTCCTGGGTATCAATAATAAAAGATTCTGGGGTGCTAAAAATCATATCCAGAAGTTATTCCATATCATTTTCCCAGATTCCTCCAACTAAAAGAAAAAGGCTTCCCGATTTTCCACCTAGTCAGATGGAGGCAGCAGCTTAAGAAATTCAAAAGCTGCTATACAAAAGTCATCCAGGAGGTCCCACCAGACCAGAAATGATTCAGAACTTATTCAGGATTCTTTTCAGTGCCAAAGAAGACTGGAGACCTGAGACCAATTCTGAACCTAAGCAAACTGAATCAATTTGTGAAGTAGTCAAAGTTCTCACTGGTTATGGTTCAGTCCATTCTGCCGTTTCTATGCTAGGTCGATTGTATGTGCTTCATCGATCTTCAGGATGCATGCTGTCACACCAGGATGAACAGATAATCCAGACAATTCTGCGATTTCATCTGGGGACCAGTCACTACCAGTTCAGAGCCCTACCTTTTGGTCTCACCACAGTCCCCAGGGTGTTTAGCAAATATATTGCAGTGGTAGCAGCTCTCTTTAAGACTGCTGGGATTATGAGTGTCTCTATACCTTGACTGACTCCTCACCACCCCAAACAAGCATCTTCTAGTGAAATCTAGGGATCACTTGCTGTAGTTATGTCAGTCTCTAGGCATCTCAAGTCAACATCTGTAAACCTCATCTTCAGCCTATTCTGAGCCTGGAGTTCATAGGTGTTTAGTTGAACACAGTCAGCCAGCCTCCCTTCCACCACATCAAGTGCGGACCATCAGGTGTCAAGTGGATCAAATTATTACACACCTTTCTCCCCCAGGCAGACTTATTTTTCAAGCCTTAGGTTCAGTGGTAGCAGCCATAATCTTAGTTACTATGGCCTATTTTTGTATGCATATTTTTCATTGGACACTAGCTATTCGGTGGTCAGTTCTTCTTCATCCCTTGTCCTTACCGATCAAACTCAGTCGAGTTTGCAAAGATCATCTATACTGGTGGATTCAGTCGGATGAAGTTTCCCAAGTCTGCCCTCTTGTGCTTCTGCCTCAAGTAGCCATGGTACCCATGGATGCCTCCAACAGGGGTGGGGGACATCTTTTGGGACTGATGGTCCAAGACACATTGTACCCAGAAGAGACCAATTTGCACATCAGTGTCCTAGAGATGAGAGTGTTCCTTCTAGTCTGGCAGGCCTTCCAGGACACCATTCCTGTTGGGATGGTTGCAGTTTAAACTGACAATATGTCTGTGGTTTGGTACATTAACAAACAGGGGGACCCGATCTTATCCCCTTTGTTGGGAGGTATTAAAAGTGTGGCTGTGCGCAAACTTTTCCAACCACCTTCTTATGGCAGTTCACATACCGGGGAAATCCAACATGCTAACGGACAAACTCGGTAGGGCCATTCTAATGCCTCACGAGTGGTTTCTCAATTGGCAGAGAGGATTTTCCATCGATGGGGTCAAACTTGTTGCGATCTCTTTGCATCTCCCCACAACAAGTGCAGCAGGTTCTTTGCCCTAATCCCCCCAGGAGAGTCACCAAGACATGCAGTAGTCCATGGTTGGCTCTCCAGTCTCATTTATGCTTATTGACCAATACCAAAATTTTTACAGAAGGCACTTTGATTGAAGAGCACAGTTATCGTCATTGCCCCTTTTTGGCCTTATGAAGTGTGGTTCCTCTTTCTTTGGTCTCACCTTTGCTGTCCACCCTGGATACTGGACCCCAGTTCAGACCTTTTCTCTCATCCCACGGGGATGGATTATCTGAACATTCCGGGTCTCAAGTTGAACACATGGTTTCTCCAGTTCCACTGATATTTATACAACCCATTCTTTCCTGTCTTCCCACAAGGCCTCTGGGAGAAAGATCTATAAAAGTAAATGGAAAAGATTTTCTATTTGGGCTCTGTAGAGAGAATTGGTCCTTTTCACTGCTCCTGCTTTTGCTGTCCTAGAGTTTTTAATGGCTGTATTTCAAGAAGGAGCTAGTTTCTTTACTATCAAAGTGCAATTGGCAGTCATATCTAATCTAATTATCATTCAGGCAAAAATGCTTCCTCATTAGCTTCTTCACAATTGTGCAGGGATTTTTCTCAAAAGCACTTTTTCCTTAGACCCACAGTGAAGGACGCCACCTGTCTCTGGGATTTGACAGTCATGCTGCAGGGGTTAACTCAGAAAACTGCCTTTCTGGTGGCCATTACATCTGTGAGATGAGTTTCCAAACTCCAGGGTCTCTCTTCCAAAGCTCCATATCTCATTTACCGTAAAGACAGGGTTACCTTTTGAACCAGTCCATCCTTTTTGCCTAAAGTAACCTCCAAAACAAATATTAATCAAGCTTTTACTCTGTCTGTTTTCTTTCCCAACTTTGCTAACAAAGGCAAATACATGCTCCATTTTTTGGATGTACATTGACAACTACATTTTTATCTTCATAGAACAAAAGATTTCAGAAAGTCAGAGCAATTGTTTGTCTATTTCTCCCCAGACAAATTGGTCTGACCATTTTCTTAAATGACCCTAGATATATGGCTTACCGATTGCATTTCCTTTGTTTACGGTCAGCAAGGTCTGTCCCTACCCAGGCCTCCTAAAGCACACTCCACCAGGTCCATGGCTACATCTTCCCCTTTTTGGTGTAGAACTTCTATTGATGACATTTGTGCAGTAGCTACTTGGTCTACCTTTGTTGCTCATTACAAATTGGATTTGACTTCCAGGAGCAGGGTATACTTTGGTTCTGCAGTACTCCAGAATATCCTTCTATGAAGGCCACCCAAATTTCACATAGCTAAGGACTGTGTCCCAATAGTTAAGGAACAAATGAAAATGACACCATCAGATATTAAAGTTATGTACTCACCATAACTATTTATCTGCATTACACATTTTCATTCTTCAACTCACTACCTTCCTCTTTTTCCTATTAGCTCCTGGAATGACTTTATGGTTATTGTGGATCCTCTTTTCCAGGTTTGAACTCCAGTTCTGCTATTACTAGACATATTTTTTGTCTTAACCTAGGGCTAGTTCTTCCTATATCCTATAAGGCAGCAAACTTGATGTGATGTATTGCAGGTTGACTGAGGAATTATGGGTAAAGGGAGTAGCTCAACAGTTTATCCGAGGTGGGGTCCTGTCTGATAATTTCTGCTTGAGCAGAGGAATCAGGCAGTGGTGTCCTCTTTCCCATTTGTTATTTACATTATATTTAGAACCACTGGCAAAGAAAATAAGGGACTCAGAAATTCCAGGATATATTTAGTATGGTAGCCAATAAAAGCTGGCTCTGTTTGCAGTGATATTGTTTTATACCTGACAAAACCAAAGAGAGACATTGCAGTGTTGTGGAACATTTTAGGACAGTTTCAGATATTTTCAGGATACAAAATTAATGAAGCTAAAACAAAGGCAGCAGCAGTAAATTATGTACCCACATGCAAATTGGTTCAGCAATATCCGTATTTATGGGGACATGATAAAATTAAATATTTAGGAGTATGGATTAAAAATTATTCTGGTGTGGCAGCTTAGGATATGTGGGAAGAGACTAAATGAAATATAATACAAACATTGAGAAAAAGGAGACTTTGTTATATGGATAGTAAGATACAAGCACTCAAAATTTCAGGCATATTATCAGGCATATTTTTATAAAGCAGAGGAGAAGTTTTGGATAGCAATTAATAAAGAGCTGAATGACTTTATCTGGGAGAGGAAGACAGCAAGAGTAAAGTGGAATAAGCTGATTCTTCCATTAGAACAGGGCGGATTGGGATTACCCAATTTGAATGGGTATTTCAAAACTACACAGTTAAGGCTCCTATACATAGCGCAAGCAGAAATCTATAATTCAAAGTGGAAAAGGATGATGTTGAAGCAGGGGGAAGCTCAAGAAACCAGGAGAGACTGGGATTTTGGATGCAGGCCTTTAAGGAGAATAACAGTAATCATACAGAATATTATATCCCTAAAGTAGTAGAAAGTATTCTAAGATCTAAGCCAACACGGGAATGGAGAAAGGAGATTCTGCCGATAGGGATGACTGCAGTTAGGGATATAGACATTAGACAAGAGGGACTTTAATTTATTGGAGAAAACTGGTAAAGGTATTGGGTGCAAATACTAGAGAGGGAAAGATAATAGAATGGGAAGAGGCCAATAATTTATTTGGACTGCAGGTTAGAGATTGCCTTACCTGTCAAGGAATGATATTAGAGTATAGGCAAAGAGAAAGAAATAGGGGGGGGGGGGGTCCTTAACGAAAGACCAAC
Source organism: Protopterus annectens (assembly GCF_019279795.1). NCBI lineage: Eukaryota > Metazoa > Chordata > Ceratodontiformes > Protopteridae > Protopterus > Protopterus annectens. The sequence continues at coordinate 1,206,984,339 of NC_056743.1, forward strand.
ACTGATAGCGAATCTATAACAGAAGCTGCCATTAAAACAGGAATAATTAGTAGAGCATATAAAATATTGCATGATGACTATAAGAGTTAATCAGAGGAGGTTAGAAAGGATTAGGAAGAGAGACTGGATAAGCAATTCACACAGAAACAATGGGAGGATATATGTATGTCTCGCAAATATGCAACAAAATCTAGAAGGTTTTGGATTCTTGCTTGGAAATGTTTACATATCTTTATACCCCAGGTAGACTTCAGACAATTTTTCCTCAGATAGACAGCAAATGTTGGAGGTGTGACGGGGAAGAAGGAGGTACTTGGGAACATATTTTCTGGGAATGTGGTGGGTTGGCAGACTTTAAGGATTCCCTGTGGGATGCACTGTCGGAGATGTTGGGTGGGCAGATTGGTTTGACAAGGGAGATGATTTTTTTTCTGAGCTGTGATGCAGACTTGGAATTGCCTAGACATAGCAAGGCTTTGCTGTGTCTAATTATGTTGGCTGCCAAAAAGCAATTACTAGAAAATCAAAATCAAAATCTAAATCAACTATGTTAGAAGTAGTGAATATAGTAACAGAGATAAAACAACTGGAATTGAGATCTTTAGAAAAGGGTAGGCGCAAACTGCATATGAAAAAATGGGAATTGTGGAAACAATACATACAGGGGAGGAATGAGGTTTAAAAGAAGGGAGGACGTAAATGAGCTGTGTAATGTTTGATTGAAAATGATTGGGTAGATTATAAGTGATGTATAATGTTTGCAACTGGGAGTGTGTCAGTATGGTTAGTGATGTAAAATGCTTACAACTAGGATTGTGTTGGTGTGGTTCGTTTTCATTTATATAAATGTATGCTTGTTTATGTCATAAGTGATGGTTTAATAAAGATGTTTCTTGTTTAAAAAGGGCAGAAACTGGATAATTTATGTAATGTTGTTTAGATTATGTGATGTATGGCAATATATATGAAGTATAATGTTAGTGTTAATTTAATACAATTTTATTACTTTTGTATAAATGTAAATTTGCCTGTGTCACAAGTGATGATTCAGTAAGGGTGTTTAAAAAAAAAGTTGGATCTGAGAGTCTATTAAATGTGAATGCGTCATATCGAAGTCAGATCTCATACCAATAGTTGAGGAAGAATGAAAATGAACAACATTGTTGTATAGTTATGGTGAGTACCTAACTTTAAATTTTAACGTAATTAAACATTTTTTTGTGGAGCAATTGTTTTTCATATTTTAGTGTTGGAAAAGTGTTTTAAAGTGCTTTTACTGTGTCTTTATGTGAAAAATTGACTTTTAAGTTTTACTGACTTTGGCTGCTTGTTTTCCACAGGAAAGAGGCACCATTTTTGGCTTGACCATGGAGCAGACTATTGGTCCCTTGGTCAGTCCTTCTTCCAGCCACAAAAAGAAAAAGTTAAGCAAACAGACTTTCCCACCACAGTAGGCTAACAGTTGTCCTCAGCTGCAGGTGGGTGACTCTGCTATGGCCACTAGCTGTACCTCAGATCACTCATCTTTTACCCCAGATCCCTCTGGTGTAGCATCTACAGCCACTATGGACCATTAGAAAGCCATATCTCCTGAGGCTGTTGGGGTCCCCTCAGTAATCAAGGGAGAGCCAATGTTGTCAGTCGTGGGAGAGGGAACAGGGAAGGCTTCCCGGTTTAGTCTGAATGTTGTTCCCTTCCCAAGGGAAGCTGCTGCTGCCATTAATAACACTGTTGGTCCATTTTTTCTGTCAAAAAGGAACAGAAAACTAAGCATGTATTTATTCCTCCTCAAATTTCATTAGACAAGAGTAGTTTACTGGGTCTAGCTCAGAATTTAATTCAGGCTATTGGCCTTCCTTATAAAGTATTTTCTGGTAAAAGAAAAACAAATGCATCTTTTCCTGAAGAGACTCAAGATTCTGACTCTGGTAGGAAGATGAAGAGACAGATACAGTTCTTTTCTCTCAGTGTTCTGATTCAGACTCTGAGAAGGGCTCAATTTCAGATTCTTCCTGTGAGGTTTCTCTTAGAGACTGTTTCCAGAATATGTCAGTGTTTTCAGTGGGAGCACACACAGGTTTCTCAGTCCCTCTAAAAATACGGGTCTATATTATGTATTTGAAGCTTCAAAATTTCAAACTTCATATGTTCGACAACATATGAGCGAAACTTGAAACTTCAAATATATAATAAAAACGTAAAAAAAAAAAAAAAACACTTACCTTAATGCTCTGAGCAGGGGGGCAAGCCCCCTGTACCCCCACACCCCCTTACTTAAATATACCAACGCCGAGACCGCACTTCAGTGCAGAAAAGGGAAATTTTCCATTCTCCACATACAGAGCCGTTGCCTTTCACCTTCGAACTTTTCAAAGTTCAATCATATGGCATTCGAACTTTGAAACATTCGATAATTTAATAGGGACCCAAAAATACTATAAGCTGTTATAGAAGGAATTTCCAGAACCTTCACCCCTTCCTTGTCCTGTCAGCCTTTTAGAATGTGTTGCTGCCTGCAATTTTCCTGAGAGTCAACTAGCTGCCCCTTAAAAGGCAGATAGGATGTATAAAGTTCCTCATTCTTTTAATTTTTGTCTGCAGTTTCCTTTTGTGTGGAAAAATCTGCTTTAAGTAATTTAGTTACTTCTGTTGGACAAGTCACTACTCATTGTTTACAGTGTGTGTATGACTCAGTTTATACTTCTTGCAGGGCTATGGTCAGTAGTACCATTTTGAGGCAGTTTGTCTGGCCTCTCAGATCATGTTAAAAATGAGATTTTAAGTTCTCCTTTGGGTAAAGATTTAGTTTTTGACCCCTGTGCTACAGAGGTAATCAAAAAGTGTGAATGGGGTAAGTTGATACTGCAGCTCACCAGTTGAAAGATGCAACACATAACGGAAAATTGTGACATCATAGATGCTTTCATCTTCTCTAATGCAGGTGCATGCCGTGAGGTGTTAAATAAAAAAACTGCATCTCATTTGTTATGAATTCAAAACAGGTTTCATTACTGTTGTATAGAAAGATCAGTCACTGTAGGTTGATTGACTAGTGCATTTTGCCTGAGAGGAATATTGTTGTTCAGGGGCCGTTACATACTGCTGTAGTTATTGTCATATGCAACTGTTTTAGACAGGCCTTATGTAAATGTTGTAGGACAGGCTGGTCATACTGGGTCTTCCAGGGTGGCAGTACTGATGCGCATATGTTGCTGAGTACTGTGGATTCTCCAAATTGTGTAGGGCTGTGGTATGTGACATCATGTAGAAGGTCTGCAGTAGTGGTTGATACGTTTGTGAGTATCACTCATGGAATATGTCACACCTAATTTTCTAGCTGAGTGGCTGTGCTAAGCTGTGATAAGTGTGCCAGTTTAGAATATCATGTGGCATATCCATCATGACAGAAAGGGAAAATCCCATTTCCAACTTTAACTGGGTAGTATCTGTCTGGGCAAATAGCCTGTTTTCAGTGGAGACCTGGGGAGAAAAGCTCCATAACAATAGTACAAAAAAAGATTACAAAACTGTTACAAAGATTTAGAAAGAATATACAAAAGGTTTAACAGCTGCATACAATCACAATTTACAAAAAGAAAATGTAAACAGAAAACATCACATTTCCTAAGCCTTACTACAGACAGAAATATGAAACTCAGATACATAACTAAAATAAATCATTGTGGTATTTTTATTTGGTAGAAGTAAGACAAGGAGAAGATAGCATAAAAGAAACATTTGATTGATGGCATGAGAAATTAGCCAGGAGTATTATAGGACCATAGTCAGTGTTGAGTAAGGTATTCCTTTAGGAGTTGTTTGAAGTGATGACTGTGTTTTTAGGATATTCTGGGGTATTTGGTTCCACCGTTTGGCTAATTTATAGGAGAAGAGAGAGCCACCAAGGTAATTATGGGACTTAGTTACTTTGAGTATAATTTTATCAGATGATCTAAGGGTTCAAGGGTTATCATTTAGTTGCACTAGGTTGGAAAGTGTAGGGCAGTTTTCAGGTTTGTGGATAATGGAGTGGGCAGTGGAAAGCTGATTGAGCGATGACAGATTGGGAAATTCAAGCCAGTGTAGTTTTTGAAGAGCAAGGCAATGATAAGTCCTGATGGGTATATTAGCAGCAAATTTTGCTATTTTATTATAACAAGAATCAAGTAAATGTAAATCAGACATGCGGAGGTTAGTGAAAATTTGAGAGCAGTAGAGGGGAGTAGATAGGTGGTGGGATCTGGCTGTAGCTAGTCTGGTGTTTTGAGTGAGGTAAGATTTAGTTAAGGTTGAATTTAAAGGTTTTAATAGGCATAATCAGACTCAGTCTTAGCCATTCACTCCATCATTTTGTAGAAGGCTGTACAGTCACTTGTACGACAGATAATTTACAGTGTTTTGCAATTCAGACCAAACAGAAAAAAAGTGATGTACAGTATACACAGACTGTTTTGTTTCTGATTCCAGCTTTGCTACCAAAATTACTTAAACAGAACAGTTTGTCAGCTCATAGTTTCTTTTGTCTGATACCGTGGCAATAATTATGTGATTTTGTTCACAGACTTGCCATGTTGATTGAGATTTCAGTAGAGCTGTATCCTTTTATTTTTCTCTTTTGCTTTTGTCCAATATGTGTACATACTATACATTTACATATGAAAAACTGTCAGCATTGAATGCTGGATATAAAGTGATACCTCTGCTGTATTGTGAATATTTAGGGATCATTATACTTTCAATACAAGCAAAAAGATATTTCAAGATGTAACAATAATCCAAAGTCATGTTTCTCAGACTGTTACAATTTCCATTTCAGGGGTGCATGTTTATGGTGTGTGCCTAGGTAAAGTTTAGATTAACAGAAAGTCAAGTTGATTATTTATTTGCACAAACTGATCACTTTTTACAGTCCATCAGAGCTACTCTCTTGTCAACTTTCAACATGTGCCACAGATTCTAGATGCCTTGATGATGTCAGGTGTTGCTTTTAGGTGAAATAGAGTTAATGTTGCATTCTAGCAATACACAAGTTGTGACTGCCATAACTGTATGTTATTTATTGAACACCTGTGTGAAAAATACCTGATCATAACCATGATTGACTAAATATGTGCAGAGAAAGTAATAAACATTGAGGTATTCATAGAAAGTTAAGTAAAATAATGTGATGAACAGTTATATGAAGAGAGAAGGCTTTTCAGAGATACACAGCTCACCTGCATTAAATGATGAATAGTGCAGTATGTGTTGTATGCCAATGACTGCATAGTGGCATGTAAATGAAACTGAGTATGTATGCAGATGATAAAATAAAAAAAATGGCAGAATGATTTCAGTATCGATCCAGTGATTTGAGTCATAGCGCTTATCCATTGTGAACATCAAGATTCACCTACATACAGGAGTTTCACTCATACTTACATGTTGTGAATAGCAGCAGATGCAGATGTAGCTAAGCAACAAGTGTTAGTGGCTACTCTCAGGACCACTGCCACAATGTTGTATGTTGTCCTGTTCTGCAGTCCAGATGGGTCTGAGTTAGTTAACATACCATCATCTGCAGTATCACATCACATTGCTGTATCCAAGCAACACTACTGCGCTTCTCCCTACCTGTCCAAGAGCTAATAGGATGCCTGCAAACTATGCTTGTGCATAGAGCCTGAAGAGCTCATAGCACCACTTCTCCACACGGGTGATTAATGCTGACCAGTGAGATGCATCCTGCCAGGGATATTGTACATCTGAAATTTCCAGAAAAAAGGCTGAAGATGTGCACACAACTGAACGTATAAAGAAATACTTTAATGAAAGATAAGCGCTTTAACTTCAGAATTGGCACTTCCTCAGATCATCAAGAATACAATGAAATACAAATGTTTAAAAAGGATCAACACAGTTTAAAATAAATCATTCAAAATCTAAATCCAAAAATTAGCATGTGTAAAAACATACAGACCAATAAAAGCACTTATGCTAAAACAAAGCTCAATGGACCATTCATGTCTACATATCCACTGAGCCAATCATAAGGTGACAACCTTCGGTTAGGACCAATGAAGAGCTGAAAACAGAAAAGAGAAGGTATAGTAAATCGAACAGTACCGTATTTCATGCTCGTGCCTTTCACATATCAAGTAATATTTCCTTGGTATTGCAACCAATCAAGGTTAAGCAAAGTGAAGAAACTACTAAAGCTTATTTTGTTTGCAAGTTGTGAACCTTAGAATAGCAGTTCAGTAAGTTAAAACCAATGTACGCAATTCATGCTCTTCTATTCGACTCTAAACAACGTTGTACTTGTAAACAACAAATGGAGGGAAGGGTATTGAATCAGTTTAAATCTTAGGATTCACTTCTACCTATCACATAAGTTGTTGACAGCTTCCTTATAGTATTGTCCGGTAAGGACAGGGAGTAGCAAAAACAAATGAAGTGCTTCAACTTCTTGCGTGAACATAAAACAGCAGTAAATATATCACTTAGCTAAAAGCATCTGTGATCTAAGCAAGCCTGCAACTAAATCATACACAGAAAGTTCACCTCAGTAAGATCTCTTAAAAATCCTAACAGACTGTTTAAAGTCAGGACTGATAACATTAAAAAAACAAACAGACACTCAAATCTGTAATGTGTTGAGCTGGGACATGCAACTGACCAATCAGATGCATTCAAGCACATCATCTCTAAAAATTGTAGCCAATAAAGGGCAGATTGCTTACAGTGAATAAGAAAGAATATGCTAATGCCATTGTTTCCAAGCCTCACGTTCCTACCAATCACATGATGTCATTAGAAACTTCCTTGTACATCTGCACAGTATGCCAAAGTTTAGTCACTCCTTCCTCATGCTGCATATGTTGAAAGTCAGACAAAAGAGCTGTGTGCTGATACATAAGAAATATACAGGTGCCAAAATCCTCAGAACGTTCTTGTTGCCAGTCCTGGATTCAAGACATCCTGTATAGTTCAGTCTGCCCCTGCAAGGGAAAGCTGAGTACTCCATTGAGGACCCTTCCTCTTTTATCATAAGTTTATACTGGGATTTTGTTAATTCCATCAGAGAGAGACAAATGCTTCTGTAGTAGAAAAATTCCTTATAAAGACAGACATTCCAAGTGTCTTTTTTGCCTAGGATTAGAGAATAATGTCAGGGACTGCTCCATTTATTACGCTTTTTTCCCAAAATCCCTTTAAGAAGTCATCTCTCTTTTCTAAGTATTTACTTAAAGAACAAATGGCTGAAGACTCTTGAGTGAGACACCATATCCTCCAAATTTCCAAACTTGAAAGTCCTGTCACAGCCAAAAAAAACAAAGCTAAACAAAATTGATAGATATGAATCGGTGTGGTTTTGTGGAGGCATAGCAAACATTTGACAACATTACTAGAACAGCGATGATCCAGATGAAAGCAGAATGGGAAAAAAAAGCCGCCGTTGGTGGGTCTTGATGCAGAGAAAGCATTCAACAGTGTAAGCTGGAATTTTATGAGTAGGGCAACATTTCCTGATACAATAATAATGATAGGATGCATGAGAGATTGGCAGCAAGAATTCAAGTGGCAGGGTTCCTCTCTGGTAAGTTGCGTGTCTGAACAGAAGAACCAGGCAGGGGGTGTCCTATTTTCCTTTTGCTGTTTGCATTATCTTTAGAGCTACTGGCAAGAAAATACGGGACTTAGAAATTCAAGAATATATAAGTAGTATGGTAGTCAAGAATGGTTAGCTTTATTTGCGGAGAATATTATTTTATATCTGATAAAATCAGAAAAGGACATCCCAGTGTTGTGAAGCATTCTGAGACAGTTTCAAGTCTTTCCAAGATATTAAATTAATGAAGACAAAACAAAGGCAATACCTGTTAACTGTGTACCGACATGATTCAGCAATACCCATATTTATGGGGACATGATAAAATGAAGTATTTAGGATTATGGGTTAAAAGGATTCTGTTATGGCAGCTAAGGATATGTGGGAGGAGACTAAACAAAATATAATCCAAAAACTGAAAAAGTGGAAGTTCTTGTATATGGATTGGATAGAAAGATGCAAGCAGTGAAAATGTTTTTAGTCCCTTTAATTTTATGTACATGTCAAACAAATTTTTATCAATCAGAGGAGATGATGTGGTTAGTAAGTAATAGAGCTGAAGGATTTTATGTGGTTGGAAGAGGACAAGGATAAAGTGGCATAAGTTGATCCTTCCAATAGAACAGGGTGGTGTAAGATTGATTTGAAGGGCTGTTTGACAGCTACACAGTTAAGTTTCATATATGTAACACAAGCAGAAAGCTAAAATTCAAAGAGGAAAGGTGTGATAATGAAGAAGGGGGAAATTTAAGACATAAGAAGGGAGTGGATTTTGCATGCAGATGCTTAAAGAAATTAACAGCCGTACAGAATATTATATTCATAAAGTAGCAGAAAGTATTTTAAGAACGAAGCCAACATGAGAATGGATAAAGAAGCTCCTGTCGATAGGGATGACTGCAATTAGAGGTATAGAGAATAGGGAAGACGGGGCTGGAATTTCCTGGAGAAGACTGACAAAAGAAGGTATTGGGAGCAAATAACTAGAGAGGGAAAGATAATAGAATGGGAGGAAGCCCAGAAAACATTTGGATTGCAGTCTAGAGATTACCTTCTCTATTAGGGACTGATATTAGAATATAGGCAAAGAGAAAGTGATAGGGGAATTATAGATGAAAGACCTGCTCTGGTACAGCTTTTAGTTGAATTTAGCACAGGAGCTGCTGTTAAAAAGGGTTAATTAGTAGGTTGTATAAAATATTGCTAGATAACTGTAAGAATCAGTCAAAGAAAGTTAGAAAAGATTGGGAAGAGAGATTAGATAAGCAGTTCTCAAGGAAATAATGGGAGGACATATGCATCAAAGTCTAGGAGATTTAGGATTTTTACTTGGAATTGTTTGCATATGTATTTGTATACCCAAAGCAGACTCCACAAAGAATTTTTCATCAGGTAGATGGCAAAATGTTGGAGATGTGATTGGGAAGAATGAGGCAACTAGAACTTATATTTTGAGAGTGTAAAGGGTTGGCAGACTTTAAATCTTCCCTCTTTCAGAAATATTGGGTGAGCAAATGAGTGTAACTAATGAGTTTTTTTTGAGCTGGTTGTGATGCCCCTGCACTGGCCCAGTAATCAAGGAGCCTCAATCCTCACCACTGGCAACAGTAAGGGACATACACACTGGGGGATGACAAGTACACACACAGTAAAGTGCAATTTCCCTTAAGAGCACACAGAGATCACAGTCAGTCTGGGGCTGGTTTCTCCCTCTTTCTCCAGATCCCCAATAAGACTCCCCACTGGCACAGCTAGAGGGTTGAGAGCTCAGCCAAGTGGCCAAGCTAAGACCTCCAGCCCCCTCTCTCTCCAGCCAGTGCTTTGTGTCCCTGCCCAAGTAGCTGACACACATACACTTTGAGATTTGATTGATATACAAACACACACATACACCTGGGAAAGCCTGGCACAGGTTTACTAGCTATGCCCCTTTTGCCCAGACTATAAGGTAGTTCCAGCTGCCACCAGCCAACTCTTTATCATCTACTATAAGGCCCTTAACAGAGGTTGTCCAATCCTACTGTGTAATGGTACTAATAATCCAAATGGTAGTTTTGACCAAGACTTGCAGGGCTATTTAGGAGTGGCCTGTACAGTGTCACCAAATACGTATGCAAGTACTCTGAGTTTGTGTGTCTCACAAATTGCCACAAAGATATGTTTAAGTATATTTAATAAATCATAAAAGGACAAGACAATACTTAGTCAATCAACACAATTACTTCAGAGTTCAAAATCACATGAAATATTTTAAAACAACATTGCAGAATAGTCTCAAATAAATACAGAAAACATCTACACTAATCTTTACTATCTTCCTATCTATTTCTAAGAGAGATACTGTGCCCTGAATCTTACTTACTGACAGGCAAGTGCAGATGATGATGATGAGTGGATGTTCTTGCTAGGTCCAAGACAAAATACAAAATGCACAGTCCCTCTCTGAGAGTTCTTAAATCAATATCAAATTTTACTGCTGGGTTAGCTTGGATGACTTCACTTTTTGTCACCTGACTTCAGTTCCCAGGCTAAAACAGACACTAAGAATTTAACACCTCTGTATTAAAAATACATATCTCTCAGAAGTTTGCAGATCATGAAAGTAATAAAACAACAGAACACTTACTAGACAATGCAGAAGGCACCGTAGTTCTAGACATCCTATTTCCTTGATGCATTGAAACTAAGTTTTATAACACAATCATAAAACAACTTTATTTCAACTTATTTTCTTGAAGTTTTGCAAGTTAACTCTGTATGTTCCAGTTTCTAGTATTAAAACAGATTTGCACAGGTATATAGTTTATATACATTTCTGTTCTTTTCCAGTAGGGTACAGTGTGGACACATCCTTAAAGCTCAGTACTGTACAAACCCTGTTCAGCACACACTTCTGTACCATTAGTTTAATATACAGACAACATACAGTTCTCTTACATTTGTAAGACAAGCATATGAATCATGTTGATATTCACAAATTACATATGATTATTTACAAAATTCCAGCTAGCTGGGATGGCAGTATTTCCTTCTGTTATACACTTCTATAAAAATCATATTATTCACAAATGAGACAGAATTATTTACAAAATTCCAGCTAGCTGGGCTGGCAGCATTTTGGTTTGTCACACTTCTTCCACCCAAAAAACTCAAGCTAGTTCTTCAAGTGACCCTTGAGAAAAGTTGCTTGAGAGGGTTGAACCTATCCGGGAATATCTAACTCCCATTCCCTGTCTTGAGATTCCAGCTGCCTTGGCATTGCTGACCTCAATACAGTGCTGCACTATCCTATCATATGTCTGCAACCCTAGGCTCCACCATAGTAATATGGGATTTTCCTGGCTTGCTCCCTGTGGCCATAGATGCCCCTCAGACTCCTCCTGTCTTGTACTGCAAATACTTAGCACAAGGGCCTCCCTGTCATGGTAAGGTTTCATCTTGTTAACATGGTACAGTTTGTGCCCTTGCCTAGCATTTCTACCACGTAGTTAACATCACTGACCTTCCTTACCACTTTGTAGGGTCCCTCCCAAGCTGCCTGCAGTTTGTTGTATCTGACAGGAATGTGAAGCATTACCTGCTGCCCTACAGCATACTCTCTAGCTCGAGCATTCCTGTCATACCAGACCTTTTCCTGCTGTTAGGCTTCTGCCAGGGTCTCCTGGGCCAAGTCCATGAGTTCCCTGAGCCTTGTCCTGAGGTTTAGGACATATGCCACAACAGACTCCTTGTGGGATTCACACTCACCCTCCCACTCATCTGAAATCAGATTTAGAGGTCCCTTCACCCTATGCCCATACAGCAACTGAAAGGGTGAAAAACCTGTGGATTCCTGGGGAACCTGTCTGTAAGCAAACAACAGATATGGCATATATTTGTCCCACTCTTCCCTGGAACTGCTCTGCAAATGCCCGTAGCATGGACTTGGTCTTAACCTTGCAACAAGACCGTTAGTTTGGGGATGGTAGGGGGTGGTCTTTCGGTGCTTCACCCCACAGTACTTCCACAGACAAGCCAGCAGGTCTAACATAAAACATAAAATTGGCACCTCTGTCAGTCAGTATTTCTTTTGGGAAACTACCCTGCTGAAGATCTCTAACAAGGTATTTGCCACCTTTTCTGCCTCAATGGAGGACAGAGCCACCACTTCAGGGTATCTGGTAGCATAATCTGTTGCATTAGGATATACTTTTTCCCTGTGAAACTTGGGGTACTCAGAGATCCCACAATATCCATAGCTGCACTCTGAAATGGCTCCTCAGTCACAGGCAAAGGCATCAGAGGAGTTCTCACCCTGTCTCCTACCTTTTGACACTGCTCACAGGTCCTGTAGTACCCTGTTATATCTCTGGAAATCCCAAGCCAATGAAAATTCTGCATAATACATCTCTTTGTACATTTTATGCCCATATGACCCGCAAAGGGAATATCATGGGCTATGGCTAGAAGTGCCAGATGTCAGGCTTTGGGCAGTACCAACTGCTGTATTCTCTAGCCCTCCCTCAGGGATCCACTATCTATACAGTAACCCTTTGTTCCAGTATACAGATTCCCCCTTCCCTTGACAATTAGGTGCCTCACTAGCTGCCTTCTTCAAGCCTTGTAATGTAGAGTCTGAGAGATGAGCCTGTCTCAACTCTCTCTTTGTCACCCTTCCCATATCTCTTTCCACAGGAAGTCTGGTATTCTCTGACAGCGGTGCCTCACTGTTAGCCCGGGTACTACTACTACTCACCTCTGCCCTTGCAGTCACTCTGTCCAAGGGAACATCAGTACCCACAAGCAGCTGTGGCTCACCTTCAGTTTCACTGCTACAGGGTGGCACCCTCCCTGAAGTAACTACCTCACCAGTCCTGGCTGCAAGTGTGCGGTCTGTCTGGGTCTCCCACAGGCTACCAGACCCACATGGTTGTCTCCAAGCCTGACTGGGTGTAACTGCATGCACACATGGTACTACATTATCTAAATCATTCCCTATCAGGACATCTGCAGGGATATCCTCAAACACACCTACATGCTGGCTTCCTTTTCCACCCTCCCAGTCAAGGTGAACCCTGGCCAGAGGTATTTGGAATGGGGTCCCCCCTAAAGCTCTGCTGGAGTAGACTGCCCAGGCAAGTAGTGCTCCTTTTTAACCATTGCAGGCTTCACAATGGTTAGGCCAGAGGCTGTGTTTCTCTTAGCAGTGGCCTCTTTCCCATTCACTAAGATAGGATATATAACCTCATGTGGTAGTTTGGTACCTTTGTTGTCTTAAGACAACTTACTGCTGGCATTTTGTCATTCCCATTTACTGGCTCTCCCATCTTGCCTCCGTGGACATCTGTATGCTACAATGGCCCCACTGGTTGTATTTAAAGCATTTAACCTTTGGTCCTGGATGTGTACCTGGACTAATGGCTTCCCCTACTACTGGCGTACTCTGTTGGGGCAGTCTTGGTTGCCCACCATTGGTTCCCTTAGACCCATGAGCAGTACTGGGTGTCCCTTTCCTGTGCAGTAACGCCCTGCTTGCTAGGTATAGGTCTCCCTTCTTCCCCAACTCATGTGCAGTATTGCATTGTCTAAAAGCTAACCAGATTCTCATGTCCTCCAGCGAAGTGCTAAGGGCTTGTTCCCACACCAAAAGGCCTGCTAGCCCTTCAAATGTGGTGACCTGACATCCACTCACCCACCTATAAAAATATCTGCTTAGTTCAGCGGCATATTCACACACACTTTCATCTGTCTTGTGTCTATGCTCACAAAACTTTTTTCTGTAAGTTTCAGGTGTTGACTTAACGCATTCTAACAAACACATTTTGACTGTATTATAATTTAAGCACTCAGTATCAGACAGTTTAGAAATTCCAGTTACAGCTTTACCATGGAGTAAGAGGGTCAGGAACCATACCTAGAGCCCTTGGTCAACATTATACTGTTTACATACCCTCTCAAATATATGAATGAATCTATCAAAATTATCTTCCTCTGTAAATTGTGGAAGAAATTTACTGAATTTATATATCATATATATATATATATATATATATATATATATATATATATATATATATATATATATATATATAAATTATACTATAAGCCATGGGCATCTTGTACAGCTTCTCGAACTTATTTTCAATTTCAGTTTTTTTCTTGACTTACACTGATTCAAAATAGCATGAAATATTTTAAAAGAACATTGCAGGGCAGTCTCAAATAAATACAGAAAACATCTAAACTAATCTTAACTATATTCCTATTTATAGCTAAGAGAGGTACTATGCCCTGAATCTTACTTACAGACAGGCAAGTGCAGATGATGATGAGTGGATGTTCTTGCTAGGTCCAAGACAAAATACAAAATGCACAGTCCCTCTCTGAGAGAGGTCTTAAATCAATATCAAATATTACTGCCGGGTTAGTTTGGATGACCTCCCTTTTTGTCACCTGACTTCAGTTCCCAGGCTAAAACAAAAACTTAAGAATTTAACACCTCTGTGTTACAAATACATATCTCTCAGAAGTTTGCAGATTTTTAAAGTCATAAAACAATAGAACATTTACCAAACAATGTAGAAGGCACCCTAGTTATAGACATCCTGTCTCCTTGCTGCATTGAAACTAACTTTTATAACACAATCATAAAACAGCTTTATTTCAACTTATTTTCTTGAAGTTTTGCAAGTTAACTCTGTGTTCCAGTTTCTACTATTAAAACATACATTTGCACAGGTATATAGCTTATATATATTTCCGTTCTTTTTCAGTAGGGTACAGTGTGAACACATCCTTGAAGCTCAGTATTGTACAAACCCTGTTCAACACACATTTCTGTACCAGAGGTTTAATGTACACATACACATAGTTATCTTACATTTGTAAGACAAGCATATGAATCATGGTGATATTCACAAATGACATATGATTATTTATAACATTCCAGCTAGCTGGGCTAGTAGTATTTCCTTCTGTTACATTTCTATAAAAATCATATTAATATTCACAAATGACACAGAATTATTTACAAAATTCGAGCTAACTAGGCTGGCGACATTTCGGTTTGTCACACTTGGATTCAGGATCTGAGTTGTGTAGACATAGTAAGGCCGTGTTAAATTTAATTCTGGTAGCTGACAAAAAGCAAATACTAGAAAATGGAAATTGAAGTCTAAACCAACTGTATTTGAAGCAGTGAATATTGTAACAGAGACAAAAGAATTGGAAGTGGGATATTTAGAAAAGGATAGGAGCAAATGACATAGAAAAAATGGAAATTGTGGGAACAATACATGCAGAATAATGTTTTGGAAGAGGAGGTATGAAGTTTAAGGAAAAGAAGGAACTGACCGATTTATGTAATGTTGGGTTGACGATTATTGTGTAAAAGAATCTGTGTAATGTGTAATGTTTGTAATCAAGCATGTTAACGTGGTTTGTTTTCTTTTATAAAATGTATGGTAACCTGTGTCCTTAAGTGAAAATTCAATAAAGATGTTAAATCAACTCTTTATTTTTTTAATCTGGGAAGGGAAGAGGGAAAGTGTTAAAATGGGATAAGTTGATCCTTCCAGTAGAACAAGGTGGTTTAAGGGTTACCTGATATGAAGGCATATTTTAGAGTTATGCAGTTAAGGCTGAAATACATAATACAAGCAGAAAGTTATAAGTCAAAGTGGAAAGGGATGATGATGATGAAGCCAGGGAAGGTGGGGTGGGATTCAAGAAATGAGGAGGGAGTAGAATTTTGGATGTAGATCCTTAAGGACGATAACAGCAGCCATACAGAATTTTAATATGGAATATTATATTTGTAAAGTATTCTAAGAACTAAGCCAACACGAGAATGAAGAAAGGAGATTTTTCAGGCTACAAATTGCCTTCCTTACCAAGGATTGATATCAGAGTATAGGCAAAGAGAAAGGGATAGGGGAATCAGAAGTAAAATGCCTGCTGTTGTAGAGTTTTTATTTGAATCTAGAACAGAATCTGACATTAAAACAGGGATAATTAGTAGATTGTATAAAATATTGCACAGTAACTTTAATCAATTCTGAGGAAGTTAGAAAAGCTTGTGAACAGAGATTGGTTAAGCAATTTACAAGAGAACAATAGGAGGACATATATATGGCTCCCAAGTACGCAACAGAGTCCATAAGATTTATGATGCTTGCTTTGAATTATTTGCATAAGTATTTTATACCCCAAGCAGACTCCAAAGATTTTTCCTTCGGTAGACGGTAAATGTTTGAGGTGTGATGGGAAAGAAAGAGGCAATTGGGGACATATATTCTGAGAGTTTAATGAGTTGGCAGACTTTTAAAAATTTCTACAGAGTATTCTGTTAGAAATATTGGGTGAGCAAGTGGTGTAACCAAGGAAATGATTCTTTTGAAATTGGACACCAGGATCTGAATTGCCTAGATAGTAAGGCCTTGTTAAATTTGATTCTGGTGGCTGCCATAAAGCAGTTACTAGAAGGAACAAATTACATAGAAGTGAATGGAAATTGTCAGAAAAATTAATGTATAATAAGGATTAAGAGGAGTGAGGTTTAAAAGAAAGCAAGAATTCAGCATTTTTGGTAATGCTGTACTGATGATAGTAGCAAAAAAGTATATGTGATGTATATTGTATTTAAATGGAAAAATGTTAATAGTTTTTCTTTTCTGTTAATGTATGTTTGCCTATGTCATAAGTAATAATTTATTAAAGGTGTTAAAAAATCATTAGAATGAATACCGTTCTGAGCAGTATGATGCAGTTTGGGATTCGCATAGGACCCTTTGCCAGTGGACAGCGTAAGCAAGACTAGGGTGCATTAACTGTAATTTGTAGGCCTTTTTTAAGAGTCCAGCGATGCAGAGACATGGTGTCATGAATAACTTTTACAGTGCCTCTAAGTACCACTCTTGTAAGCCTCTCTTTCTTGAGCTCAAACATAGAGTGACTTGAGTGGGAGGCAACACTCCTTTTGTGGTACCAGTAGATGTTGCACGTCCTGGAGGGGTGCTGGTTAAACAGAGAATAAAACAAGTATAATGCAAGTTTACTTAATGGAGGTGAAGATCTTCAAAGATACGTCACTGTTAGAGTCGATCCTAGCTATTAAGTTTACCCACATTACTTGTTTATCTTCACAGACAAAATTTTTATCATATGTACAGTCATCCTTATGACAGCCAATAATGGACTTGTATCGGCATTCCATAGAATGTTATTGGTACCCTAGGCATTCATATGTAGCCTGTATTGCTAGGCAATTTTCTCCAATTCTTTGAAATGGATCCCCCTTCTGGCTGTTAACAGGGACTTAGGAATGTAGTAAGCCATTGTATGCAATGTAATACTGAT
The DNA here is from genome assembly GCF_019279795.1 of Protopterus annectens. NCBI lineage: Eukaryota > Metazoa > Chordata > Ceratodontiformes > Protopteridae > Protopterus > Protopterus annectens. The sequence continues at coordinate 1,207,001,266 of NC_056743.1, forward strand.
ACAGAAAATGCAGTGTTTAATAAGGTACTGTAATACAACTATATATGCCCTTTTCTAAGGGGGTGGAGGAGGGAGTATAGGTTTACTGTTGTAGTCATTTTTTCTTGGAGGTCTACTGATATGGTACAAGTGTACATACGTATTATCTTCTTTACGGAAGATCACTTTAATAAACATAGCATTTGGTTAGAGTCTCATGGGAGGTAGAGAGACATAGGATCCCTTGTAACACAATTTTCCAACAGTGCAGCCAGCTTGTGAAGGTATTTACAGTAGACTATGCGACTGCTTCTAAAATATCTTGTGCAGAAACTTTTCTGAAATGCTCTGCAGATGTCTATGTACATTATTCCCACTGCTGCAGTAGCCTTTATTCTGTATGGGTGATATCCTCCTACCTTGGATACAACAACCGACCAGCTTCACAAAGCTATGGCTCCCCCTTATACATTTACTCTGACTGTGGATTGGCAGTCCACAAGGAGGGAAATCAGCAGAGTGAATCTCTCTTAAGGACTTCCTTGCCTGTAATGAGACAGAGAGATAGTAGCTTAACAGTCTTGAACTTGTAAAACATCATAGTAAAAAATATATGTATATACTAAACCATACTTTGTATTCCAGCT